>NC_052616.1:15203742-15323118 GCF_016545825.1 Eucalyptus grandis
CAAGCGATCCAAGTCTAACTTCCTCATATCTTCAAGAATAGATTTCTGAGAAGTGAGCAAAGCTGCCATATTTCCAAATGATTTACGACTCAAAGCATCCGTTACCACATTAGCTTTACCCGGATGGTAATTAATGGACAAGTCATAATCCTTCAAAAGTTCTAGCCATCTTCTTTGCCTCATGTTTAGTTCTTTACGAGTAAAGATATACTTCAACTCTTGTGATCGGTAAAGACTTCACATTTTTCACCATACAAATAGTGCCGCCATATCTTCAAGGCAAACACAACCGCCGCTAACTCCAAATCATGAGTGGGGTAATTTTTCTCATGTAATTTCAATTGTCTAGAAGCGTAGGCAACAACTTTGCTATCTTGCATAAGAACACAACCCAAACCTTCTTTGGATGCATCGCATGATTACTCCGCCACTTCCCGGAAGGTAGAGTTAGAATAGGGCCGACTCCGTCTCTTCAACTCTTGTTTTCACATTGGTGCTTTCTTCGAGTTAGACGGGTAAGTGGACCAGCAATCTTTGAGAACCCTCTACAAATTGCCTATAGTAGCCGGCTAGCCCAAGAAAACTTCTCACTTCAACATTTGTTGGACGATTCCACTAACAACCGCGACCTTACTTGTGTCCTTTACACAAGCCAAATAACCATAGCACCCTTTTTCTCAAAAGTTTCTTTGCTTGCAAAGGAGATCAACACATGCACGTCTCGGATGCCTCGCCAAGCTGACTCGACTCCATAACACAGCACCCGGTAAGAGATCAAGCCCCTTGTTTGTCCGATTGAAGTAATTTTTGGATTTAGGACTTAAATTCAGAAATTTTTGAAAACTGAGCGGCGAAGTCTAATTTTGGAGTCGTTGAGCCGCGTATTTTTGCAAGAATGGTAATTTAGGGTGTTGTGGAGCCGTGGGATTTTACGGATCATGATTTGAGCTTATGGTTTGTCCAAAACAGAATTTCAAAGTTTCCCGCGCGCAGTGAACAGTACGCGTCCAGCAGCTTTGGGCCCGTATTTTGTCATTTTTCGGCTTGATTTTGGGATGGCCAAGTTGGGATTCTCGTGATATGTTTCAAGGGCTCTCTATTGAATATAAGTACGTTCGGATCGGGGTTCGGAAGAAAAAGTTAAGGCTTGATCAAGTTTTTGCATTTAAACTTCATGTTGCAAATGGCTTGAACAATCGCTTTGGTTATGCGATTTGTTAGCGCGCAGAAGTCCTTTTGTTAGAGTTAAGGCGTAACTTAGTCATTTTGTAGTCAAGATAGAATAGATTTTAACATTATTTTTCGGTTATTTGATAGGGCTTTGAGTTTGACGATACGAGTATTGTTCGTCGTTTGGTCATAGACGACAAGGTGAGTGGTACTATATCTTCTTTGGTTTTATAAAATCATGTCCTGAAATATATATATATATATATATATATATATATATGTATATATATTGAATTGAGAAGAGCATTTTTATTGCATAAAAGCCAGATCGAGCAATTGCTACCATTTGGTTGATTGTGAATCTTTGAAAAGCACGTTATACGAGGTTTGTGAAGAAACATATATGAAATTGCTTTGCGACTGATTTATGGAAAGATTTATGATGATTTGAGAAATGAGTATGAAATGGATGATGGGCTATGTTGCAAAATGTTATTTGTTTGGTTTAAGATATTGATTTTTGGATTGGATTTCTAGTATTGGATAATGGTTATTTATGTTCAATATATTGAACCCAATGAGGGGTTTTGGGGTATGCATACCAAGTTTAGGATATCCTTGGGCCTAGCCACCGGCTTTGTAGGTGGAGACCTTGCCAAGGGGAATCTTGGTCGCCTTGTCACGGGCGTTGTGTCGTGACCATGGTTAGTTATTGAGCAAAAGATTGATCAATGGATAGACCATTGATATGTGTTTTTTTTATGGAGATTATTCAATGGATTCGACCATTGATACTTGACTTTGATGGCGATTCAAATGAGTTTTCCATATTAGTATAAATTTTTGATGATAAGAAATAACTTTTATATGATTCGATATGTATTTTATATATTGAATTGGTGTTATGAAATTTGGTATTGCTTTATATACATGCATAGTGGTTGTTCGATCTGCTTAGAAGATATGTACTACTCAGAGGCGTGGTTGCTCATCCCATTCCTCCTTTAATCTTTTCAGGTTTCCTCGGCTAGCGGCGAATAGAGTGAGTGCGTAGTCGGTGGGAACTTTTGGGGAGTTCTATTTTGTTTTTGGTATGGTTTAAGGAAGTGGTGCAAATAATACTTACTAGTAGTTGGATCGTCTGAGTTTTAAACGTATATCTCTTCTCTTTTGGTGGATTATAGAAACTCGATGTTGCAACCAATTTGTTGGTTCATCGATATATATAAGTTAATATCAGTTTGTTGGTTGTGTTTGAGACTGCGTCCTGTGTAAAGAAGGACGACCGTGTCATTCCCATTCTTTGTGGTTTTGGGGTGCGACATTTTTGGTATCAGAGCCGACTCCCGACCGCGTGTGGGACCACAGCTCGAATGCGTTACGATGCTGTGGGGCCATAGCGAGGCCATAGCGGGGCCCATAAGAGGTGAAGAGTGTAACAACCTCTTCTCTTGTCCCACATCGCCTAGGGAGGGAGGTCTTGGTTAGGCTTATAAGGCTTGGGTCCCTCTAACTTGTGTAACGCGTTTAAAGCCGGAGGGAAAAGACCGTACTGGGATGGCGGTGCGTCCGCGCCAGGGCGGGTGACCCAAAGCGGACAATATTACACAGTGGGGCCCGGGATGTTACACCAATAATCTCTCATAGTTCTCCATTAGTTAGGTATCTCAGCACTTCAGCGGTTTTCTGTGTCCTCTTTCTCCTCCTAGTTTTTGCGGTCTTCCGATAAGCATTTCGCAGATGGCCTAGCTAGTATCTATAAAACGATGTTTTGCCCGGAAAAGACAGAACGCAAGTCATGTATATGGCTGTACGTATAATGCTTCTTAGATTCAAAGTGATGCGCCTTGATTCTTGTTCCAGCTAGTTTCGTTACCGAGCATGGTAAATCTGAGGAGGCAAAATGAAACATGAAGGATGCCTTTTTGGAATGAAGATGACCAATATCGATAACTTGCCACCAAGATGAAGTCATCATCGTCAAGTACCTGAACTTCTCTTTCTCCCACGAAATGTTCTCTTCCGATGTCCTTCACCAAACCCACAAATTCTTGCCTCTTCGATAGAGGAAGCGGTAGGTAAGGAAGCCTGAAGATCAGCTTGACCACCCTGACTTGAGCCGGAGCAGTGTTAAATCCAATCGGGGCCGGCTCATGGAAGGGCATTTCGATCAAAGGCATGAACTTTTTGTTCACGAAGGACTCTTCTTCCCGGCAACCAATTCCCGCACTAAGCCAGGAGTCAAATTGCTAGCGACCAACATTGCTCCCGTAGCCCCCAAATCCCACCTAGCATCATGGCTTTCATAATCCATCCCGCACCAAACCGTGATCCCCTCCTCTCCATGCTGCCTAACACGATCATATCCAACGCATTCCTTAACACCGACAAAGTTCGGACTTGCAGCCAAGGTTTGGATGACACTAGGCGTAATGTCCTGACTCGTCCTTGATGGCATGTTGTATATTATCATCGGGCCCATAGGCAAAGCACTATTGAAGTGAGCAAGCAAGCCAGGTATTGAGGTTTTGCCATAGTAAGGATTGATGTGAAGGGAAGCATGCATTCCAACAGCAAAGCCCTGCTCGGTAGCCTGCGTTTCTTCACCGGTGGAGTTTCTACCGGTGTTGCTGATCACCTTGAATGAAGAGCCAAAGCGAGTGACAGTGTGTCCAATGAGCGTGATGTGCTCATCCCAGCTCATTAAATGGCCTTCCCCGACTGCGCTGCCAATGATGACTCCTTCCACACCCTTCGCGATCTGCATTTCAATCGAGCTGTCATATGCTTTGAGGTCCAATCTGCCATCATCTAGGTATGGGGTTTTGATGCCTGTGATCAGCCGGAGCGATCTGATATCCTCAACCGGAGTCCTGGATTAGCAAAGTGACAAATCGTCGCACGGCCAACTGCTTGATGAGTGCATATTCACCGCGTGGAGCAGCAGGCAATGGGCAATGCATGGAAACAAAATTGAAAACCATCTTAGACATGATAGAATTTGTAAGATAGAGCAGAACTTTATTGGAACCCAATGCTGAAAAGTAACTTCGCGACCTTTACAGGCATTCACAGTGACCTATGTAACATCTATAAGTAGGATTTCCCAATAAGTCTGGTCGTGCACTCATTTTATATGGATCACCATTTCGGATTTCATTGCTTCGCTCTGGGAGGCAGAGATTAGGGACTATAGTCACCTTTCAAGGCCACCAATTCGCATTCCTTCTGTTCCAAAATCGGTAGCAAGCGCACACGTAAAAAATGGAGAACAAAGAAATATATAGAGAAGTTGAGACAGATGGAAGAGAAGTTGCAAACTTGCAAGAACAGTTGACAACTCTAGCTTTCTTGTTCAGGCAACATAAACCAAATCTTATTTCCATGCAAGTAAAGGTCGAAAAAATTCATCCTGAGCTCGCCGGTTCTCAAAAGAGGATTTCTTTAGAGCTGCTGAGGGAACAATCATTATGAACAATTCAACCTTTCTACAAGCAATCGATTGCGAGTAATTAACTCGAGGCCAAAGGGTGTTTCATGTTTCTTTGAGATTCACCCATGAACTGTTCATCGAACCGATTTACTACTACACTTTATCCCTAGAACCAGAAACAGTTCATGTTCTTATGTGCGCTCACTCGCGACATGAGAACACATGGAAACATACATATGTACACACACACGTCTTGAGATCATTGCTCGGTGACCGGAGCTCGGCCAATGACCCTCTCATACACATACCATGGACCTTCAGCTGAGCCATCTTGAGAAGCAAAAGGAAGGAGAGAATAGAGTAATTTGGAAGTAATGTAGGTACTTGTGCCTGTATGTTTGAGGAATCTATCACCAACTGCAGCTGCTTTTATAGCTTGATGAATAGCTTTGGAGTTCTGGTCGAAGTGAAGCCCCTGAGATGATGACATGGAAGACAGAGACGTACGGCAAGGACAATTTTGGGGAAACATACCAGAAAGGTACTTAGCTTTATTAATGAAATATGATCGGGCTCTAAACATTTCGATTAAAGCAGTTAAGTCGTGAGCGATGACGTTGTAAAAATCTCAACTCAAGTAATTAAGTTAATTAACTTCTCTGAAAAGTATAAATCAGGTACTATATAGGTTTGTTGAGAAAGGCAATTTGAAGTTGTCATGTACCCAAAATTTCAAGTATCACCAGATAAATGATTGTGTGGGCATTATTTATTCAAAAGACTTGGTTGCACCTTTCTTAGAAAGGCTTGGGAATGGATCGTCTGATTTAAAAATATTTAAATTAAATTGCAATCTATGTATGAAATTTAAAATTTTGGGTGAACTTATCCAAAATGTAATCATTGAGTCTTGTGTGTCAATATTTGAGAAAATTATTAGGTACTTCAAATTTTTATTACCCCACTTCCTATGAGTCATTAGATCATTTGGAACTGTTTTTCTCTTATGTCCAACTAGACAAGGAAAATTAATAAAAACTTGCTTTGGTGTTAAAAAAAAAAAAAAAGGAAAAACATTGGAAAGAAAGAGGAATGGCATCCAAGTCAATGCAATGCTAGAAATATTAAGAGAATCTAAGAAATTCTTATTATCACCTTACATTTTTAATTTAGAAAGTGTCTCATTAGATTTTATTTTCACTTTTTGCTTAATGTAACTCTTGCAATGCACACAATTTGACTTTTTTTAATATTAAACACTAGAAACTTTCACAATATACAAATATTGACATGAAGATGAGTATATTTTTATAATTTTTGAAAATTTAGATGATATTTTAAAATTTCTCAGGAAAGCAAAAGGAGTACTCTTTACAACAAGATAGTATCAATTTTAATATCGGTAGAATTAATCCCGTGTAGAAAAAATTGATTATCAACGTCTTGACCTCTTGAAAATGTTTTCAAAAAAATACCCTATCATGACATGTCGCTACGCAGGTCAAGGCGGCTAAGGTCAAAGTTTTAGTGTGGTCCAATCACCTTTTCTTTTTCTTTTTTTAATTTATCTTATGCCTCGAAAATTGTCCAAAAAGTTCATAATCTTACCATTTTTATTTTTTTTTTTGATCTTTGGAGGAACCGCTTTGGCCGACAACCGTGACGTAAACCCCAAGTGTCGCTAGTGGGAGACCACCCCGTGCCACGCCATCAATCACCTAATGACCCACCAACCTCTCTATAACTTGCATCGCAAGAGTTTCGAACTCCCGACCTCTCCCTCAAAGGACTTAAGCCTACCCGGTAGAGCCATCACGGCCGGTGGTCATATTTTTTTTTTTTTTGGTAAAGTAATCTTACCATATTTTTTTCTCCAAAAAGTCCAAAAGTGCGGCAAAATCTTACCATGTTTTTTTAAATATACGTAACTTAAGAGGAGAATTGTTCAAAAAGTTTTAAGCCTACTATACTTTTATCAATTCAATTCTAAACTTTTCAATTTCGCCAATTGAGTACCAAATTTTTTTACATTTTGCCAATTGATTTAATTCGTCTAATTTTGGACCAATTACATGACAATTCTTAATAATATTTTAAAATTTATATGTTCTTTCCTTTTCCCATTTTTTTCTTCTTTTTTTCTCTTTACCTTCTTCATTTTATTTTTTTTTAACTACTACCTACAAGGGTCTCACCGGCCGCTAGGTGAGCGCTGCAATGCCCTCGCCCAAATCTAGGCAAGGCCATCACAGCCACCAGCAAGGCATCCTCACCTGTGGCCGTGATGGCCTTTCAAGTCGCAAGCAAGGCGACCTCAGCCACTGCTTAAGCTTTGAGCTCACGGCAATGATTGTGAGAACTCAAGGCACACAGATATTTTTTTTTTTTTTATCAAAGATACTTCATTGATTCAACTAAGACGGTGGATTACAGGTAATAGGAAAGTCTAAACTTAAAATAAGATAAAGATCATGCGGAGGCTTGGCGATCCAATTAGTTGGTAGAGACCCGGTTTGAAAGGATCTTGCGATCCAATCAGCTGCCCGATTTGTTTGTCGCGGTTCAAACCGCAGATGAATATTCTCCATTTGGGCCAGCATCTGTCGGCAGTCAAGCACAAAAGGAAGGGAAGCCCAAGATGGTTCTTGTCAGCCCATAATCGAGTCCACCGCTTGAAGACAATTGCTGGAGAGAGTTACGGCAGTTCAGTTCGTGCACCTTGAGTTCCGCCTGTCAGAGCACTTCGGAACTGCTTCAGCCACACAAGCCCTTGAAGGATAGCTAGGGTTTCGCCGATGCACACCGATTGGGCGTGAATTTTTTGCGCGAAGCCATCGATGCAGACCCCGTTCGCTCCTCTGCATATACCAGCGATAGAGCACTCCAAATTCCGTCCCTGCCAAGAGCAATCAACATTTAGCTTCAAAGAACCCGGATCTGGAGGTACCCATGTGTCCTGTTTAGAGGTAATCGGTTCCTTTCGTGGATTCCATTTCTCATATAACTGCTGAGAGAGAAGTGCGTTGCTGATAATTTTTGTTGGGTGTGATTTGCGGCCTTGAAAGAGCAGGGTATTGCGGGCCTTCCATATTAGCCAAAGAAGATGCGCAAAGATCGCCTTTTGGTGTGCTGAGATCCCAGAGAAAAGGTAGTTGCTTACCCATCTGTCCATGCGTGTGATAGACAGTTGAGAGACATCTATGTCTACGCTGTAATTTGACCAAACTTCTTTTGTCCACTGGCAAAGCACGAAGAGGTGCTCGGATGATTCTGGAAATTGATGGCAGAAGGAACAAGTTGGCTCAGGTATGATATTACACCGATGCAGGTTGGTTTTGGTAGGAAGGCCTTCATTACATAAGCTCCACATAAAATGTTTGATTCTGGGATAAGTCTGTAGCTTCCAGATTTCTGTCCATAATCGTTTCGGAACTTGGTATGAGGAAGATGCATGATTTGCTGTGGTGATTGCATTATTTTCTCGTAATTCGTGATACCCATTTTTGATTTGATACCGTCCCGAGATATGCCCTGTCCAGACTAGATGGTCGGGTTTGGGGATAATGCTGAGGTGGATTGCCTGAATTTCTTCTGAAATATTTCTGTCGAAAATATCATTTATGAGCTGAGTATTCCATGCACGCACAGTAGGATCAATAATATCTGCAACCAGCTTTGGATCATTTTGATTCGATCATTTTGATTCGCTGGTCCTCCAATCTTTCCGGACAATAGCCAACGATCTTCCCTTAGATTAATAGATTTGTCATCCCCTACCTCCCATTTCATATCAGCTTCTAGGGCATCTCGACCTATAAGGAGACTTTGCCAACCCCATGATGGTTTAGCTCCCCTTTTGGCAGTCCATATGTTACCATTAGGGAAATAGAGGCCTTTAAAAAATTTGCTCCATAAGGCTTCTGGAGCTTGACTTAATCTCCAGGTTTGTTTCCCTAGCATAGCCTTGTTAAATTCAACCAAATCTTTGAAGCCCATTCCTCCTTGTTCCTTTCTCATCTTCAAAACTTCCCAACTCTTCTAGTGGATCCCTCTTTGTTTTGCATGTTGCTTCCACCAGAAGGCTGAAATTTTCCTCTCAATTGCTCTGCATATAGAGATAGGTATTTTAAAAATATTCATGGCATATTGTGGTAACGCCTGCACTACCATCTTAATCAGCACCTCTTTTCCCGCCTTTGACACTAATTGCTCTATCCAGCCCTCCAGTTTTTTCTCAACCCTTGCTGTGATCCAATCAAACATCTGTTTCTTAGTTTGGCCCCAATCAGATGGTATCCCTAAGTATTTGCCAGTTTTGTCCAATATAGGAACCCTCAATTTCATATGCAATATTACTTTTTAATTGCTGTGGGCAGCTTACCCCGAAAAAGACACCAGATTTGTTGAGGTTAACTAACTGGCCAGAAGCAAAACAGTAGCAATTCAGTAAATTGGCTAGGTTCTGAGCTTCCCTAATTGTGCCATCCAAGAAGAAAATAGCATCATCCGCAAAGAATAGATGGGATAGGATAGGACGGTGAGGATTGATCGATTCCTTTAAACTTCCATCCATTACAACATTATTCACCATGTGGGATAAGACATTAGCCATTAAAATGAAAAGATAAGGTGAGAGAGGATCACCTTGTCTTATACCTCTTGTTGGATGGAAAACTCCGCTAGGTTCTCCATTAATAAGGACACGAAATGTAGTTGAAGAGATACAAAATCTGACGAGGTTCACCCATTTTTCATTAAATCCCATCCTCTTCATACAATCACAAAGAAAATCCCACTCAACTCTATCATACGCTTTTTGCATGTCCAACTTCAAAACCGCTTGGAATCGGCGCCTTCTCTTCTTAACCCTTAGCTGATGGAGAACTTCTTGAACAATGAAGATATTGTCTTGTATCTGCCGACCTCCAACAAATGCACTTTGTTCTGGGGAGATAAGAAGTGGTAGCCAAGGTTTGAGTCGATTCGCCATGACCTTTGTAATAATTTTATAGCTGAAATTACATAAGCTAATGGGTCGAAATTCAGTTATACTTTCAGGATTTGCTACCTTTGGAATTAGTGTGATATGGGTCTCGTTCAAGGCAGGATCAAATGCTTCTTCATTAAAAAAAAGATTCCACCATTGTAAATACATCCTCTTTGATAATATGCCCTTGACTTTGATAGAAAAGACCACTCAAACCATCGGGTCCAGGGGCTTTGGCTGCTCCCATTTGAAAAACGCATCTTGAACTTCCTCCATGGTGATTTGCTTTGTTAGATTCTCATTTATTTCGTCGAAACAACCATTGGACACTTTGCTCTAGAACCGGGCCGATAGAATCGAGACCCCACGTATGTATATAGATTTTTATAATACTGTGATATGCTGTCTAATTATCTAAGGATCCCGACTCCAAGCATTCTCCTCAAGCCTTAGCATTGTAATTTTATTTCTTTGTCTCCGCTGAATCGTCGTGGCATGGAAAAATTTGGTATTCCGATCACCCCATTGTAGCCAATTTACTCTAGATCTAATACCCCAATACATTTCTTCCTGACGCAAAGAGCCCCCATTTTCTCAACTATGGCAGAATATTCCTTTCCCGCATCTAATTTGTCTGCATTGTTCATAATTTGAGTGAGCTGGTTTTTGAGATGGTCTATCTGTTTTGATGCATTCTGGAAAGATTTTCGGCTCCATTGTCTTAAATCCCGAGCAACCTTTTTTGTCTTCCTAACCATAGTTGCCTGATTTTCTGTTTCTGTCTTCCAAGCCTTGGCTACTACCTCTTCACATTCAGGGTTATCCAACCAGAAAGCCTCAAATCTGAATAATTTATGTTTCCTCGGTTCGACTGGATCTAGATATAGAATTAGAGGGCCATGATCAGACCTAATGGCCGGATATACAAACGCTTCAGCATTGGGAAAAAGAAGCCTCAATTCTAGATTACATAGAGCTCTGTCAAGGCGTTTTTTAACTAATTCATCTCCTTCCATTCTATTTGTCCACGTAAAAGCACATCCCTTGCTCTCAATGTCTATTAAAGAACAGGTATCAATAAATTCCCGAAAAGCTGTCATTCTAAATATTTCCACTACTCGGCGACCAACTTTCTCCCAATGATATAATACTTCATTAAAATCCCCGATACATAGCCAAGGTACTGTTGTAGTTCCATTTCTGTCTCGAAGTAGGTTCCAAAGTGAAACTCTCTCTTGGAAATTAGTTGACGCATGAAGGAAAGAAATCTTCATTTGAAATCTAGTTCCAGCATCTCTACATGAGAGTTCAATCACCTCCTGACAGCTGTATTCTATATTAATCTGCACCGATTCATCCCATAATAAGGCCAAACCTCTTGCTATTCCAATTGGATCGATAGCAAACATAGAAGAAAATTTAAGTCTTCTTTTGATATTCTCCACCATCTTATATTGATTCTTTGTTTCCATAAGGAAAACCAGATTAGGCCTCTCTCGAGCCGTTAGGGCTCTTAAGTGCTGGACTGTCAAGGGAGAGCCTAAACCTTGACAGTTCCAGCTTAACACCTTCATGGCTTTCTTGGTGGCTTATCAGGGCTAGCCATCAAAGCCCTTGCTGTGCTACCTTCCCACATCTGAATTGGTGTATCCAAGAGGTTGTGCATATCAACAAGAGATGTCAGAGAAGCCTTTTTCTCATAAGGCGAAAATCGTTTTAACTTTTTAGGAGTGTGTTTCTTTGGGCCAGTTTGTGCTATAACCTGTATCCCCATCCCCGCATCATGAATTTTGGATTCTTCTTGCTGTTCCGGAGATTGCTGTGTTCTCTTGCCCTTTTTCTAAGCAATTAGTACTTCTAGTGCCGATATTACTTGTGTTGGCTGTGTTGTAGAGTTGTAAAGCACTATGGCTTGACTACCATCTGTAGAAGAGTTGCTGTTCGAATCATCCCCTGATGGTATAATAGGAGTTTCAGGAACCATATCCTCTTCTTCTAAGGTAAAATCGATTTCTCCATAGAAAGTATTCCAACAAGGGCTTAGAGTCTTCACCTTTGCTTTCAACCAAGACCCATAACGACTTGGTTTATCCTAAGGAAGGCCTAATTTTTCATATGGATAGGTTGGACAATAATTTGCATAATGACCGATATAACCGCAGGAATAGCAAAAATGTGGCAGTCTTTCATACTTGAAATCAATCCACCAGTTTCGATCTCCCACATGAATAATAGTTCCAGTTTTTAGTGGGCAAAGCAGATTCAATTTCACCCTTACTTTCCCTATCTTGCATGAACTATTGTTTCGAGCTTCAATTCTAACTTCCTCTATCTCCCCCATTTTTCCAGCAATCAGCCAAATACACTCCTCAAAGACACGAAGCCCCACAAGGTGAACCCAAAAGGAACAATGTGTGAATTCATAACAATGCTCGGGAATGGTAGGATCTCCTTCTTGTAAAACTAGTAAATTACTAGCAAATGACCATGGGCCTGTCTTTAAAACTCATTTCTGCTCTGCCTCTGATTTGAATATAAAGACAAAACGACCCGGTTCTATCACCTCACACTTAACCTCATCTACTTTCCAAGCCTTTTGCATTGTAGCCCAGAATGCCGGAAAGTTTACATTAGGTTTTGAAAATAGTTGCCCATACAACAAATACTCATCAGTTTGGTTTTGTACCTCAGGAATGTTGATGTTCAGCTCCGTGATTTCATCCGCGGTCCAAAGATCCCCCATCTGTTTGCAGAGCGTCAACAAGCGAAGGTGATTTTTGTGGGTACCCTCCATGACGGAAGATCTTCTTGCCGGACTACTAGAGAAACTATGTAAATCTTGGGTTGGGTAATCAGGGAGAGTTAGGGATTTGGTTGGGAAGATGGGTTGAGTGGGGAGTGAAGGACATGAAATCTAGAGTGAGTTTCAAGCGCCTATTTTTTTTCATTTTTTTGGGATTTGATTATCTTATGCCTAAGTTGGTTTGGGCTGAACGTGACAAGACTGGACCTTTATGGACATGATTGATTTTCAAGCTTTTTTTTTTTTTTTTTTTTTTTACACTATTAAGTGAATTATCTCTCTTATTATAAAATTAATTTTTCCCCAACGATTTGGTTATTTTAATTATTTGAAGGCTCACATTAAGTATAGAATATTAAATATTTAAATAATTAACGTTATTAAGTGCATTTGATAAGTTTTAACTATGCATAACTTAAAGAGAAAATTTGTCCAAAAAGTTCTTAGCATACTACACTTTTGTCAATTCAGTTTTAAACCTTTCAATTTTGTTAATTGAGTCATAAATATTTTCACATTTTGAGTCTCAATTAAGTTTTGGATTCATTTAATTTTGGACCAACTTAATAATATTTTTAAAAATCATTTTTTTTTCCCTTTTCCTTTTTTTTTAAATAATTCTTAATAAAATGTGGGAGGTGGCCTCGCCCAGGCTTCAAGCTGACCATGGACACATGATATAGACATGGACACAAAATCTCGAGCTCCTAGCTCAACCACTAGTAAATAAGAAAAAAATAAAGAAGGAATTGAGGAAGAGGAAAAAAAAACTAAAATCAATCGAAAATATTAAAATATTAAAACTATAATTAAAAATTGTTTATGTCAGTGTCAACCATGCCACATTGGATGATTGAATTTTAACGAATTTCTATCAAAATTGATCGAATTAACTCAATTGGTAAAATATAAACAATATATAACTCAATTGGCAAAATTAAAAGATTTAAAATTGAATCAACAAAAGTGCAATAGATTTAAGATTTTTTTGGATAATTTTTCTTTAACTTAATTTATTGTTCTAAGTCAAAATTACTATTTTCTTGGAAGGGCTTGTTTTATATAGAAGTTAGAATCTTATAATTATAATATGTGAAAACCTTTCAATAATTCTTGCTATTCCATGTTTGTTAGAAAGATAATAAATTAATTATAATGTTCATCTATATCAAACAACTTCTAATTTTTATTTTCAGTACTTAAAATATTTAAAAATTAATATTCAATATATAGTTTTCAGTATTTTTTTTATATACGAGTTTCATAAATAAAATAAAGAAGGCCTCAACTCTTTGATTATTTATCTACCTATACTATATATAAAGCTAATTCTTTAAATAAATTAAAAAAAAAAAACTATTGACCCATGAAGAATATAATCAAGCAATGCCCGAATGGGAAAATACATGGCAGCCATTCCCGCTAATGATTACAGAAATCAATGTTGCACTTTCCAATTATGACCCACTTCTCTCTTCCCTCCTAGAAAGTACCAAGTTTCATTACTTTTTAAAGTAATTTTCTTTCTAAAATACAAAAAGAGTAATCGCCCGGATAATTCATCATCACATCCTTTCAATCTTATCGAGAGAATGAAAATAAGCGCACGCACATAGCATGTGAGTTAGATCCTGTACTACTGGTAAAAAAATTTCAAACTTTGGCATACACCCATATTCCGATCATATCATCAAATGTATAATTTAATCCCTAGTACCATGTACATGTACGAAATTCAATTACAACCTCATGTCGCAAAAGAGTTTGAGGAGAAAAAACATAGGAGTCTCGCACTGAATCAAACAAAATATAAAAATATTGAATGCCTGTAGCAGCGCGTCCATGGTGACCAATCTATATTAAATCCAACTTTCACTTTTATTTGAGAGTATCCAAAACCATTATTTTTCCATCAATCTTAGCCAAATAGTCATTACGTGTAATTTAGCTGACACTGCAGCTGATGGGACAAACTATCGTTGGACCTTAGAAAGCAAAGCATGATGAATCATCGTATTTACGTAATCCATTGAAGAAATTGTTTTAAAACTCAAAAAGGCAAAGAACTCTTAAAAATAAGATTATTACAAAGTTTATTATGATAATTTCTGTGTGTACTCTAAAATATGCTAAACCCAGTAAAAATTGAGTGAATTTGAGAAATGAAAGAGGAGATGGATTGGGCTAATTGTCATTTCCCTATGAAATCCACACATCATATGCAAATGATTTACAGGACCTTCAGACTGAGAAACCAACTAAAACGCCTCTCAAATCCAAAATCCAAATCCAAGCATTCATTCAATGTACTTTCCTGATCATTCTGGAAAAATTGATGAATAATTGACTCAAGCAAAGGAGGGAAAGATCTTGGCAGCTTGTGTGAATACTGGTGAGAGGATTCTACTGAAGAAAACTTAAAAAGCCACTGCTAGAGGCAAAAACATATCTATCTCCTCAATATTCTATAACTTCTAATTCCGAAGAAAAGAATAACTATTACAGAAAAAGAGGTAAGAAGTTACACGAGCAAAACTATCATACATATCAAACAGGAAGTTCGTCTTTACCGGAGATCAGCAGGATCTGAGCAAAACAGGGCCTACTGATGAGCTCAACGCTTCACTCAGAGCTACCTGGACTTCGTTTGAGCCATGTTCACAGCATATCAAGCTTGAAAACAGCGGGAAAAAACAAGCCAAGTTCTTCTCGAACGAAGTTTCCCCCATACTGCATATGGTCTGTAATGTCGCCACGATAAGAGGAGCACGAGCAGCTAATTCTCTTCGCTTGCCAGAACCTAAAGGTATTTGCCAACGTGGCTGCTCTCCTGAAGAAGACTTGGTTACGAGTCCAGAGGAGGAAGCCGAGATGTAAAACTGTAAAACCTCTTGACAAAGGTCAACCAAGTGCTTCTCCACCTTGACCTCATCATAATCTGAAGGCTTGTCCAGTATCAGATTCTGTAAGAATGTCAGGCAAATTTGGTAGGACTCATTCTCCAGACGTAACAATGGAGGGTCCTGCATTTGTGTCATCGAGCTAAATTCTTGCAACTTTGAACGCAGAGCAGCATCAGTGTTAATCTTGTGTGCATGTGATGCCACATCACGCAGGGCATCAAAGAGGACCAATATATTCTTGGCAGAAAGGTGAGAACGGTACATGCTGTAGATCTCCATCACCGCCTGTCAGTCAATGAAGAAAACTCAGTATTTCTCCCAAAACCAAAAAGTAATGTGGAAAAGTGAATAAAGACTTCAAACCCCTAAGAGAAAAATGATATGGAGTGAATACCAAATGCTAGAAAAATTAAAGAACTTCCATTTGTACAGTAATTATTGGGTGTAAACCGTACTAAAAGTTGACTGAAAACGGAACTAAGGTGATCATGTACTTCTCCTACGGGATGACTCCCATTTTTTGAAAGATGCAGTGCATATGCTATGGGATCCAACTGAAGGGGACTGAGAGTCGAATTTTATATTTTCTTTTCATTAAATAAACTTTGGTGTCTCAGCTCTAGACATTGTTGGGTTTCCAACAGAGACATGGCCCTAAAATCTAAGGGCTAGTCTACTAAGCTTCCCTAAGAAGAATCAACTTTGTGTTCCTGGTCAATAGTCAGTTGCATAAGCATGGAAAACAGAAATGCCGATGCAAATTTGGTATTACCATCTGCCCTACATACAGACCTCACATCTTTTTGATAAGTTTATTGTCATCCTTAGTTGAGAACCATGAAAATGAAGAAACTACCTGGATAAGTAGAAGTTGGACAGCAGCTCTGCACTTCGCATCAGATATAGAAGCAAAAAGATGCCGAGCCCTTGCATTCTCTGCGTCATCATCAGGATTTCCAGACTCAGCTGACTCATCAATACTTTGTCTATCGATAGTATGTTCATAGCTCCCAACTGTGGTTTCCCCGCTGAGAATATAAGAGAAATCGGGGAGTGTCGCATTAGCTGCATCTTTGAAAGACAGAACCACTTCCCACCACTTCTCATCGGAGAAGAGTTCCCCACAGTTGCTCATCAACCGGACAAATGCAGCAATACCAATGCCAGCAAGGCTCTGGTGAGGACGTTTAATGAAACTTACGAGAAGTGTTAGAACTTTTCTTAGTAGGGGATTTACTGTACCATAAAACTTGACAAAAAGATCCACAACTAGTTGGAGGGCCAGAGTGCATGTCTCATAGAGCCATGAATCTTGATCAAGCTCACCCATCTCACCATCTGGCTCTTGCCCAGGTGAGTTTCCTCCAGAAGGATCAATAGCATGTCGCACATAGTCAAATATAGGGAAGAGAACTGATTCAAATACTCTCTCCCATAGAGGCAGCGAAAAATGGTGTCCATGATTGCGTAAAGTCTCAAACAGTACTTGCAAGGCGCTTTTCCTGATTTCAGGCCTAGGATCGAAGCTTAGTTCTGACAAACCTGTAGAAGTCATATGCAAATAGCTAAAAGTTCAAGCCAATTGTTCTATAAAGGGATGGAAAAAAAATCTCTCATAAGTAAGCCATGCATATGGTATTGCAACAAATCTCTCCTCATCAACAACAAAGCTCATAAGTAAATCAATCTGAAGATTCATGACTGAGGAAGATAGTTTCTTATAAAAGCCAAGGCACTAAGAACCAACATCCCTGGTGCATCAGATCCTAAAATCAGATGGTTCAAGGCTGGGTTCCAGAATGTGGAGAGGGATTGTCAGGGGACAGCAAATGCTTTTCCTTAGCTAATACCAGAGAAGGCACAAAGTCTCTTTTCCACGATAAGTTTTAATTTAGTTAGACCAATTTTGGACTTCCATATCTCTTTTGCATGGCTAGTAGTAAGAGCAATCGTTTCCCTATGAACAGCATCGAGTAGATTTGGATTGAGAGGTAGATGGCAGGTGATGCGGGAGAAAATAATGAGGTAATATGAACTACAAAGGATCTCATATCAGAATAGCAGTCCTAGTACCAATGGATATGGCTCTGTTCTGTGTTTTAGAAGCTTCAATCATGATCTGGTTTTCTGGTTTAAATAATTTTTTTTAATGTCTATCCATTTTTCTGATAGCATGCAAAGAAAACAGACAGGGAATCTGAGTATAAAGGAAGCATCCCCACTACAACCCACATATTCATGTTGTAAAGGACAAATGGTGCTCCACTAGTTTATTGGTCTTATAGTGGTAAGTCATTTGAGACGGTTTCTTTGCTATAGATCTTGGATATTTCTCCTCGTAATGGGTTGCAGCGCCCCCCCCCTTGGTACTCTTCATCTAAGCCTTAATTATATTATCAAATAAGAAAGAAGGAAAGGAAGATATTGAGAGAGTTTTTCATTCCCTTCTACATTAAACAGTAGATAAACTTTTCCTACTTTTTATTCCTCACATTTTCCAGTTAGTTTGGAAGGAGAAAACCTCGAAGGCCCCATTTTGGCCATCAAGCTTCGGAGACCTTTCCAAACAAAGAAAATCCTACAAAAACAACTAAGCCCAATAGCTCTCTTTCATTAAACATTAGGCACAAATTTTTACTGAGAAGCCTTCCGAGGGTTTATGCAACTATTCTATCCTAATTAGTTTTTCAGGGATAGCAATCCCATCGTGCCCTCAGTAAATCATTCCCGGTCAATAGGAAAATAAGTACAGCAAAAGGAAGTTGCATTGCATCCTCTTACCAGCCAACAATGGGAACCAGAAGTACAGGTGATCATCCTTCTCCATGATTTCTCCGTTCTCCATCTTTCCATCTTTACCCCTTCGAGGGGATGGAGAGATCATTCCTGAAGCTTCCTTTTCTTTATTCCGTGATGAAGACCCAAGACCCCCTTCAGCAAGTTTTGTTGCACAGAATCGGAGAAAAGCAATAGCATTCAGGCTAATTTCCTTGTTGAATCTACTATTGGTGAATGCAATGAGGCAGTTAACACAGTCTGTAAAAGTGGTGGTTTCAGTCTCCGTGATGTATGGGAAATAGTCTCGTATAATCTTCTCAATTATTTCAAAAGCCAAAAGTACAATGTTTTTGTGATCATCATAAGCTGCTGTTGTGAAAACCTGAAAAAGGTTCAAGAGCCAATGATAATAGTCAGCATCATATCGAGCAAAACTAACTGGGCTTCTTTTGAAGTTTACAACAAAGACACAGAAGTAGTATGTTTACCATGAACATGCTCTTCCACCCTGATTTAACATTGGTCACTCGAGACAAAACCATTTGTGAGACACATCTGATGATTAGCTCTCTGATTTCGACGGCACTGCTCTTACGCATGACAATGACAAAAGGTTTCATGAATTCATTCTGGAAGTTATAATTTGCCAGCTCCTCTCGATCTAAAAATTTCATTGACAATTGCCGTAAAGAATCCATGGCAAAAATTGCAATTGATAGATTTTCAGAGCAACCAATGGTTACGAAGAACTCAGACAGCACGTGCCAGATGCTTGACCACACAAGTCTGATGCGGTTCATGTTATAGTGCCTGTCACAAGAGATAAACATTTCATATACAGTCTAGCATTCCACATTAAGAACAAGTTCCAAAAATCAGAGGGGAAAAGACAAAAAGTGCAAGGAAAGTGCATACGCAATCTCTACAATCTTTGTTAGGCTGAAAACACGGGGATCAGAAGCAGATCTCAATTCATCCATAGAGACTTTGCAGAGAGCCTTCACAAAGTCTATGATAGCCTCACTGTTCAATTTTTGACTCCGTGTGAAAATCCGATTCATTTCTGAGCTTCCCACTTGCTCCAACATGTTCAAGTTGGAGACTAAATTGTTCATCTGTTCAGATGTGACTGCACCAGAAGCATTGCCACCATCATATGAACCCCTTAATACAGAAGCAGCTGCATGTTGAATTCTTCCGGGTCCTTTCTTTTTAAGAACAGGAAGGATATTTGATTTAGCTGGTTTTGATTTTTCAGATTCATTTTGAGGGAAGGAAAAGAATGTGGCGTCTGGAGGAGCACCCTCTCCCAAAAGGTGTAGATGCTCAAACCGAGAAACACATGTCAGGACATGCTCCCAAGCTTCCTGAAGATAATTTCCATCCTCATCCGCAATGGTTACAATTGCCTACCACGATCCAGTACATGAAACATCAGTTCCATAGTAAGGTATTATTAAACTGGATTTTAAATTGTGAAATGTACTTTTACAGTAGTTGCATGCATCAATTGAGCATGTATGCAGAGCACACCTAGAGAGATTAGCAAATCCGAACGTGTGACACCGATTTATGGTGCTAGAACTATTAAGATTTCACTTGAAAACAATTAACTGAAAACATGAATTGACAAATTAAAATTAAGAGTGACAGAATTTAGGGCCAGATAACGACCTTAATTGCCTCGATGTTCTTCTGTTTAATATCAGCAGGTGAATGGAGGGAGGTAAACTTGGCTAATGAAGTCACAAAAGCATCTCTATGAGTCTTCATTGACATAACTGCAGTGACATGGATGGCATAGCGGAAGCCTTCAAGGCAAAGGGCTAAAATTACTTCATCATCACTTTGGTCAAGTGGGACGCTGAAGGCCGCCAACATCGGAGCCCAGCATGCCTCAATCATGAATCTAAGAATCACCACATCTGTAGCTGCATAGTAGACTGACCTACAATTTCCAACAAACATATATCAAAAAGAATGCCTGCATTTTCTTTCTAACATACCACTAAAACGGAAATCTCGCATGACCAGATTAGAAATCCACAAAGTACTGTCAAATTCTATAGCTTTAGATGGAGCTTGAAGATGGTCAAATTCATTGAATTTCCTTTGCATTCAACACAGGCATAGCAGAAATATTACATCAAAATTGTAGAAATTCCAAGCCACTCAAAAATGTTGATTGCCAAGTTAGTTTAATTAATTTCTCTTGGATTCAAAATTTATTGGGTATATCTATGCATGACTAATGCAACATCCATTCAGGAAAAATTGACTGTTTGACAAGAAATATGAAAAAGTACGATTACCCAATGAATTCAGAATTGCAAATTATTCAAAACAAAGGAAAAACAGTTAATCTTACTCGGACTTGCGAGCTTTTTCTTTGAATTGTTCTTGCATGTGTCTAATAAGATCATCACTGGTCCCCATATGATTTTCTTCCCCTCGCTTGCGAATCACAATGTTTAAGATGCCATCCAAACCCAGAAACCTGTTAGTATTCAAAGACTGCTTCTGCTGAGGAGCCAGATCATCATCCTTCATTTTGATTTCATTTCTTGATATCCGGTCATATAGTGATCTCAGATACTCCTCAGGTAGATCCTTCCCATCATCAATTCCACGATTATTCCTTATGAAGTCATCAGCTGACATCTGCACAGTTTAAAAGTAGACAGGAAGAAAGAAATATGAAGACCTTCCAATGATATAACACCCAATCAACTAATGAAGGGATTATACCTTGCTTTTCACCATAGGATTATGAGCATCAGTGTTCAGCAGTATGACAGAGTAAGCAAGAACATAGGCTGTGTCAGCACTGGTAAATGCTTTTGGATTGCACTTGCAATAACGTTCAGCAAACTTCTCCATGATCCGGTCAATCTTTTGTGCTTCTCCGGGCAATCTAAATCCTCGTACGAACACCCTTATAGCTTCGTCAAATTCCATTCCTTGGAAATCAAAAGAATCAACATATGCATGCATCACTTTCAGTGATACTTCTTCCTTTCACCTAAATAATCACCAATTAAAGTCTTGTTCAAGGCTGACGCATTCTTAAGAAACTCTGCTATCTCCTCTGGTGAATTCCCCACCTTATTCGCATTGATGAGAAATTCAATTCCTTTCTTAGGTTTCCTGTTGAAAAGAGATATACCTTCCTGGCAGAAATTATTCACAGGGGATTCCACCAAAAAATAATTAGCAAATAATGGAGACAAATTATTTCTGCCTGCATTAAGGAAATTGGACAATCACACACCTGAAGTTCAAGTTTGTAAGCCCGACGTTGCTCAATTGTCAAAACTTCAGAGGCTTCGCTTGAAGCTTCTGAATTAGCATCAGATCCTTCAACAGGCTCATCTCCGTTCCCATTTGCCATAGGAGTTGCCACTTCAGAACTGTTCTCCACTGGTTCAAGCTTATTAGAATGGCGATCTGGAATACGCAACTGCTTATTCATCCAGTCTCCCATTGATTTTAGAATACCCACTAAGCACTTCATAGCTTCAAGTTTCATGGTTGCCTCTTGTGGCGGCAACAGCGAAGTAGCAGTACCAGGAGGAACACCTTGAGCAGTTTTAAGAAGTCCATTGACCATTCTGAAACAATGAGTAGAATGGATTGGAACACATTTAATTCGATTATAAATGTGCTACATCATTTGCTGCACTGCAGTATCAAAAGGGAGCAATTTCACCAAACAAAAAAGACATACCTCTCAAATATGTTAGATGAATTGACATCACAATCGTAATTGGTAAAGATGTCTACCAAAATCTGTGAATCATAACAGAGCTTATCCAAAAACCGAAGCACTATCATCTTCTGTTGAAAATTAGGTTGAGCAACATTCTCCAAAACTCTCAGCACAATCATCGGAAAGAATACTCCAATCTCAGCTTTCAATCCAGCTCTGAATCTGGCCACCAGACTGATGAAAATGGAGCAAGAAAGCTGGAAAACAATCATAAGTGTGGAAGCACTGTTCTTCAACAATGACAGACATAGATATTGCTTAATAGCACCTAGAAACCTGTTACAACAAAAGCAGTCAAACAGAAAATTAATTTGAGAGCTTTATTTATAGAAGATCTTGTCACATCAATGAAAGAACATGACTTCCTATAAGATAACAAAGAGCAACCTAAACATTGAGAGCTTTAATGTTTTAAGTACATTGTTACAACATCAAAGGATATGACACGAAGTTAAAGAGCCCGAATGGCAAAGAAAGTACAGCAGGCAGATTCCACAGAAGAATAGACATCAACAAAAAATGGGAAAGATTGTGATCAGCAATTAAAAACTCACTGGCCACTGCAGTATCCAGAAAAGAATATACATAAAAAATAAATAAATAAAAGAAGAAGAAGAAGAAAAAAAAAAAAAAAAAGCTAAAGAAAGTCTCTACTAGCAATGTAGGGTCTTCCATTGAATAAATGCTTTAGATACCAAAGAGCAAGTACATATCCTTATCCATAATTTGGTAGTTAAACTGCACATGCATCCCAAAGCAAGGACTGGTATCTCCAACAAAATACAGAGAACCATATTATACCCACTGCGTGAGCTCATCTAGACGCTATTCTCAGCATCAAGATCAGTAAAATTTATCAGCATACCTCTTTCTCAACTCTTATTGTCACACTTCAGGTTTGAAGCAGCCCTTGTATCAAACATGTACTTAAGTAGTAAAACACGCTCTCTGATTCCAATTTCGATATGTTTATCTTCTGTTGTCAAAAATATTCTAGTATGCTGTTTATGTGCAGATATATCACAGAACAGGTTCTGGTATCGAAACTATTATGCAGTCATAACATGACCAGTAAATCAAGATAAATCAAACTAAAACAAACTACCACACAGTAAGTTGACAGCCATCATGAAACTCCTCCAGGACCAGGTGAGTACAAATTGAAGCACTCAGATTGTTATCCGTTCTAGTTTTGGCTTAATTACCTGTCACTTGTCCTAAAGACAGCTCCCGCATTCTCCAACAAAATTTTCAACAACTCCAAAGCCACAATCTTTCCCTTCATCAGCTGCGGGTCTGCCACAGCCTCCTTTGGAGGTGTTTTCATAGATAACTTGCAAAGTGCTCTGAACACCAAAAATGCATCTCTCCTTAACTTATTTCCAATCTGAACCTCTAAATCATCTTCCCTCTCCAATTCTCCATCCGCTAACTCCCCCTTCCTACCCTCTAATGCCGTCTTATACATACTAATCTCCCAATATTTCGCATCCAACATATCCTTATCAGTCGAATCCAACAAGTCTGCCGGGTTAGTTGTCTCGACCGTGGTAGTCTCGAACGCCCCATCATGTCCACCGAGCGGATTCTTACCGGGCGTCACCGGATTCAACACCACATCAATGTCCTGCATAATTTTGGTTATGAACCCTTGAACAAACTGGGTCATCGACCCATCCACATCCGATTTCTCGACCGGCTCCATCAACTCCGCCACCACAATTGGCTGTACCGGGACAGTCGAGCTATCCGCCTCCATCCTCCTAAACACAATCACGAGCATCTGCACCAGCGACGCCTTCGCAGTCGTCTGATTGACCACATTCTTACTATCCAGGTATATATCGTAGCAAGTCCTCACGATCAGCAGCAAGCAATCGCCGTGGATCCTCAGCGACATCGAAGTGACCGAGGACAGCAGGGTCTTCAGAACCAACAATTCCACAGCATCGTCGCCCAGCTCGTGGCACTTGCACACGGCCTCGATCAGCCTCGCCAGCAGCTTCGCCTCGGGGCCGCCCCCGGCGGGATCGGCTTCGCCGCGGAGGTAGCCGTGGGCGATCAGCTTCTGCACGCAGTCGACGGCGGGATCGGCGATCTTGACGTTGCCGGAGAGGCAGGCGTTGATGAGGGGGCCGAGGACGGAGTCGGAGTCGGCGAGGGAGAACTGGACGGGCCCGTCGAAGAGCGGGCCCGGGAGGGAGACGTCGGGCTCGGCGGCGGAGTCCGGGGAGCCGGCGTCGCCGTCGCCGCCGGCGGGGGCGGAGGGGAGGGATTTGGTGGGCGGGGTGAGCTTCTCGAGGAGGGACTTGCACTCGTGGGCGAGCTTGGAGTGCTTGCGCCAGGAGGCGTTCTTGACGATCCGCTCGAGGGCCGGCGCGACCACCAGGGTCAAGCGGGAGAGGGAATCGGCTTCCGGAGAAGCCATCCCCCTTCGAGTTGACCCGGCGGCGGGCTCGCGGATCCCGCGGGATCGGCTCGGCGGTCGTCGGACGGCGGCGGCGGCGGCGGCGAGATGGCGATCCGCCTGGAGAGAGATGTCGTGGAAATGCGATTCGAAGAAGAAGAAGAAAGGAGTGAGCTTTGCGCGTTCGAGATTTAGATCGGGTTTTGGTTTTTTTACAGGGGAGTCCCGAGATCGGGGCCGAAATGACGAAATCGCCCCTCTCGTCCCTCGCCTGGATCCCTGCGGCTGGGGGGTGGGTGGAGGTGGCAAGGCTGTGATTATGGGTTGGATTGGAGGGTATTCCGGGGAAAGTGCGGTCGTTAAGCCGATGGGAGAGATGGCGGAGGATATTTCTTAATAATTCAATCGGTGGCTTGGCTGAGGCGGAGAGGAAGATTCAGATTTCGGACCCAAGTGGACTTGAGCGAGGAAAGCGATGGGATTTCTGGCTTCTCCGCCGCCGCTATTTGGAGCAGCCGGGTCAATTCGGGAATCGAATCGAACCGGTCCCCTTGCTCAACCGATTTCAGATCAATCGACATGGGGATCGGAGTAAATTAAGAAATTCATCGATATCTTGACCATCATGTTATGAATTATTAGTACGCGTGTTTTTATCAACGGTACTTGTATTGCATAAAGTTTGTTTAGAAATAATAATTTAAAAAAAAGCCTCAATTCCTAAATTGACCTTGGAATCAACCGGGTCGGTTCTTGGCTAGTTCCCAAGGGAACCTGTTCGATAAATCTATCAAATGGACGAGTCAATTGGTCATATCATAAATGGTCTTATCCAAATTGATTCATTAACATAGCTAACTTGACTGATATTACTAAAATACTTCAATATATTAATTCAATGTAAGAAAAACAGATCTATCGTTCAATTTGCCATTTCAAAAATCGATAATCCACTCTAACGATGCAAATTTTCAGATTATTACTTTACAACTTATTAGTCTATTTGCCGATGATGGTTTTAATTGGTAATGGGCTTAAGGCCCGTCCGCCCATGCTGGGCCCAAAAAGCCCGGCCCACAGGAATAGGGCCCGTGGATGGGGGAAGATATAAAAGGGAGGAGAAAGAGAGAGATGACAACGGTTTTGGAAACAGAAAATGAACATATGTCTTCTCCCGCGCGCTCTCTCTCTCTCCAAAAAGAAAAAGAAGAAACAATAAGTATAAGGCACGTTCTTCTTCCCTTCAAGGCGTCATCGGATCGAACGGGCCGGTTTCTCTTCCTCTATTGGCGTCGGTGTCTAATCGTGGCTAACAAGGTACGCTCGAATCCGTGGTATGCTTTACGATCAGTGATACGTGTTATTCCCGGGCTTCGTCTTCCACATTACTTTAGGGGTTCGATTTAGTGTCGAATCCGGTTTTCAGGGATCCGTTATTCCCAACATTGGTATCAGAGCTCGAGTTCATGTTTTCCCGACCCTTTTCATGTTTTTTTATTGAATTTTCACGAAGAAAATCGGTCGGCACGGATCGGGGCGAGAAATCTCGACACTCGAGCACTGTTCATCGATTTTTTCGAGTTTCCGTAAGTCGAAATCGATTTCTGAATACATAGGGTGAAAGAGCTAGTCGAGGCGAGTCCGGCGACATGTCGTGCGCCGCCGGACGACGCCGCACGCGCCCACACGCGCGGCCAGAAGCCGTTGCGCGTGCGCCCCACGCGCCAGTCAACGAACCGGCACGTGCGCAATGTCGGCAGCGAACCGGCACGCGCCGGTCGGCGGACCAACACGTGCTAACGTCAACATGACGTCATCCAACGGTCGGTAACCACTGGAATGATGTCAGCGTCGACAACGGTTGGCCGGGTGGTCACCGGCCGGCGACCCGACCCGACCCGACCCGACCGAGGACGCCTGGCACACGCGCGGCACGTGCCAGCTGACGTCTGCGTGACGTCAGCCCGCGCACACGCACGGCACGTGCAGTCGGTTCGTCCAACCCGGCCCGACCGGTCCAACGACTTGACCGTTGACCCGTTGACCCGAAAAAAAAAAAAAAAAAAAAAAAAAAAAAAAAAAAAAAAAGGAATTTGTTTCTTTTTCAATTATGTCTGTGTGGGTTAGAGGTAATCCATTTTTTATTCTACATTTGTTGCATGAATCATGAAAAATTATGTATTTTCCATTTTGTTTATTGTGGATTATAAGTGATCCATTTATTGGTTACGCATTTGTTGCGGGAACTATGATGCGTTATGCACGGATACCTACAATCCCGAGAACGGACGAAGGAAGAGCTAGACTGAAAAGGCTGATGAAAGAGTTAGCTGATTATTGGTGGCTTAATGGTGATTTAGTATCACACATGGTCAAGGTCAATCAGATGATACAGGAAATCATCTGAAATGGTTATCTTATGCCGGATTTTGAGAAGATGCCGGCTTTGATGAACACTCTTCCACCTAAATGGCAAGCAGTGTTAGATCGGTTATGGGAGGTCAACGTGGTCCCGGATTACAGGGGCCTAGTGGAAGCTTTCGTAAGAGAGTACTATAGGATTGAGTTGGCCAAAACTTCAACCCTTAGATTGAGCGCCACATGGCGTAGAGTAAATGCGCCTTGGTGGCGACATGAGAGCTCTCCAAAAGTTTTTCCATGGTTAGCAAATGTGCCTTCAGTTTTCTCAGATACTTTGACTGATAGATTAGAAAGGACTTTCCCTATTTATTTCTTAGATTAGTTTGAAATGCTTTTGAGTGTTGAATATCTCTTTCTATGTTGATATTTCTTTTTGGATATATTACTTAGTGTAATGGATTGTTGTATTAGTTTAAAGCAATATTATTTTATTGGATGTCAATTATCTTTGCTTTCATTATTGCCGATTCTTTGTGAGTAGTTAGTCATGGGTAGTTCATAGAAGTTTTTGTAACTTCATAGAATTTATTTTGCATAAGACAATTATATTAATGATAGTTTTAAGTTAGGATTTTTGGAGGATGATTGGAAACATAGTGACATTTTGATTCTGAAACATTACTTGAAATTATCCATTGATATGATGGGTTTGTGCAAAGTGGATGCATAAATGATAGGCATTAATTATTCGTGCATATATGTCTGATGTGTTCAAATTGATGGATTCAGCAACTAAGAACGTAATTACTGATGTGAACGGCAACAATTGTGATATATTGAATATGAAGATTCAATATGTGCTGGAAAAGCAAGAAGCACTAGAAGCTCTTGACCATGTTATGGAAGATCTTAAGGATGCAGTGCGCCATCTTGAGCTAGTAGAGGACCGCTTAACGGCATGTGAGCCGAAAATATATATTTGTAATGCTGGTTCTAGCTCAGAAAGGGCTTTGAGCTCTAAGCGCAAGCGTATTGATTCGTTCAATATGTGGGAATGCAAAAGATCAGGTCCTTATTGCAAGAGATCAAGAGTTAACCAACACAAGAGAGGAAAACATCCTCAAGTGAAGAAAATGTCAAGGGTGAGGTGTTACAATTGTGACAATAGAGGTCATTATGCTCGCGACTTTCGTGAGCTAAAGAAGGTATACACCTCTTGTACATTTGAGAACTTTGCTTTTGTGTCAAGTTCTACTTTATAGATAGAATCCAATCCTTTGTGGACTGTAGATTCAGGAGCAACAGACGATGTAGCGAAGGATAGAGGATCCTTCGTGGAATTCCGACGAATACCAACTGGAACTAAGTGGATCTATATGGGAAACAACTCCAGAGCTGAAGTTAAAGGGATTGGCACCTGCCAACTGAACATGTGTGGTGGGCGCACATTGTTCCTACATGATGTTCTAAATGCTCTGGAGATTCGTCGAAATTTAAGTATCTGTTTTGATGTTGGTTAAGCTTGGTTTTAGTGTGAACTTCCGTAATAACTGTGTACATTTGTATTTGGATACAAACTACCATGATTGTGGTCACTTTCTAGATGGTTTTATTGTACTAAATGTTGACTGTGGTGATGTCAATATATGTTATTCTCTTGTTTCACGTCTTCTACTTCATATGATAATGATGTGATTGTGTGGCATGCTAGACTTGGTCATATTGGTTAACAACATATGAATAGAGTAGCAAAAAAGGGCTTGTTGGGCAATATTGAAAAATGCGATTTGCCAATATGTGAGCATTGCCTAGTAGAGAAAACAACAATGAAACAATTTGGAAAAGATAAAGAGCTGAATTTCCTCTTCATTTAATCCATTATGATGTATGTGGTTCAATGAATGTGAGAAGAAGGCAAGGGGCTGTTTATTTCATCACTTTTATAGATGATTATACTCGATTCGGATATGTCTATTTGATTTCTCATAAATCTGAAGCATTATGTTGTTTCAAAAGGTTTATAAACTTGTTTGAAAATCAATTAGACAAGAAAATAAAAGTATTTAGATCCGATCGAGATCAAGAATATTTATCTGATGAGTTCAGAAAATTATGTGATGAAAAAGGAATAGAAAGACAGTTGTCTATTCCATATACTCCTCAACAAAATGATGTTGCAGAGAGAAGAAACAGAACCCTAATGGAAATGGTTAGGTCCATGATGGCACATGCTAACTTACCTATCACCTTTTAGAGTGATGCGTTGTTAACTACTGCCTATATACTTAACTGGGTGACTTCCAAATTAGTTAGTTCCACTCCATATGAGTTATGGACAGGTAGAAAACCAGACTTAAGTTTTCTTAAGCCATGGGGTTGTACTACCTATACTCATAAGTTCTCTCACAAGTTTGGGAAATTGGGTCCTAAAGGAAAGAAGAGTATTTTAATGAGATACTTCGAACACTCGAAAGGGTATGTGTTCGTAGGTGAGCAGGAAAGTGGAAGTATAACTGAATTTGAATCACGGGAGGTCACATTCTTAGTGGATGAATTTCCTAAGAAGGGCAAAATAGGGGAAGATTAGTCCATATTTGAAACCTTGGATCAAGATAATGATATTAGTGGAGTTCGTCTAAGTGGGAGTAATATGAGAAGTGATGAATTGAATTCAACTCATTCTCAAATTACAACCACATGATGAGATGATATCGTCATTATCTAATCCGAGTGGGAGCATAATGGGGAATGATGTGCTAAGTGTACAATCTCCCATACGGCGAACAAGTCGCTAAAGTATTCCCCGTCGACGTTTTGACATTGAAAGGGAAACTTTTATGATTGCTCCGCAAGATGAGGATGAGCCAAGAAATATTAATGAGGCTCTAAATTGGCCTAGTAAAGAATAATGGATTTATGCAATGAAAGAGGAAATGGAGTCAATGAAATCAAACCAAGTCTGGGAATTGGTTGATCTTCCAAAAGAGACGCAGAGCTATTGGGAACAAGTGGGTTCTCAAAATAAAGCGAAAAGCTGATGGCTCGATAGAAAGGCATAAGGCTCGCCTTGTGACGAAGGGGTGTAATCAATAGGAATATATTGATTATGAAGATACATTTTCTCTTGTAGTGAGATTTACCTTGATTCGCATAATTCTGGCAATAGTGTTTAGTATGGATCTTGAGTTACATCAAATGGATGTAAAGACTGCTCTCCTTAATGGAGAATTAAAGGAAGGAACATATATGGAACAACCTGCTGGTTTCATAGTGAAAGGCCAAGAAGAAAATGTATGTCGACTTTTGAGGTCGATATATGGCCTTAAGCAGTCATCAAGACAATGGTATATACGATTTCATAATGTCATAATGACATATGATTTTACAATGATAGATGAGGATCATTATGTATATATCAAAAGATCCAATGATCAATTTGTGATCATATCATTATATGTTGATGATATACTAATTGCCGGAAGCAATATGGAACTTGTCAATACTGTCAAGAGTTGGTTGTCTTCCAATTGGATTGTAAACCCATAGACACTCCTATTGCGAAAGATGAAGGATTGAGCCATAGACTGTGTCCAATGACTCCATAAGAGAATGAACAAACGAAATATGTTCCTTATGCTAGTGATGTTGAGAGCTTGATGTACGCTATGATGTGTACAAAACCTGGCATATGTTTTGCAATTGGAATGATGAGTAGATACCAATCCAATCCAGGTCAAGCACGTTGGAAAGCCGTTAAAAGAATACTGAGGTATCTAAAGGGAACTGCTGATTATACGTTGAGTTATTAAGGAAATGATCTGCAACTCAAAGACTATTCTGATGCTGATTGGGGAGGAGATTTAAATGAAAGGAAATCTACCTCTGGGTTTGTTCTCTTACCGAATAATGGCACCATATGTTGGAGCAGTAAGAAACAAAAGTGTATAGCTTTGTCCACGATGGAAACTGAGTTCGTGGCATTATCAGCAGCAGTATAAGAAGATATTTGGCTTAAGAGATTATTAGAGCATTTAGGTGTTATTGGAAGTGCTGCAAATTTGTTATTGGTTAACTATGATAGCCAAGCAGCGAAAGTGTACACCAAAGATCCAAAATATCATGACAAGACCAAACATATAGATACCAAGTATACTTTTGTCAAGGATATGATTGCACGAAAGGATGTGAACTTAGAGTACATATTACGCATAGAATGGTAGCAGATCCTATAACAAAGCCAATACCTAGAGATGTGTTTAGTGGCCATATGAAATCTCTAGGATTGCGTAGAGGATGATGTACTGAATATTGTAATTTCCCTAAAAGTTCACATTTGATGAATTTCTGTTTTCATCATTAATGCCTATGAATCTTTGTTTGATCTTTATGCATCTTAATGCTCAGTGCATTACTTTAAGTTGAGAAAGTATGTCGGACAGATATAAGATTAGCCCACTCACACGGGTAATCGCCTCTATTTACTGTGTGATAAGTAGAGATGAGACTATTTTTAAACTTATTATCTAGGTGATAATCGAGAGCTCAAGCTTAAAATACGTATGTCGCCTTAACTAAGTGTTAAGATGATGACATAATACTAACTATGTCCAAAAGTAAAATCACCTACATATTTTACTTTATTTGTCTATGATGCTAGATGTGAGTTCTGATGAATTTTATGATTGAGTAGATACGTGAACTCAAGTTAGACATTGGGTATGTCTGAACTATCATCTGTATGGTATTGAAAGTGTAGACATACGCTCCATGGGAAAGGAGTTAATACCGTAATACGTATTTCATACTACGTATGCATGAGCCGACCAATAAGAGTGGCAAAAAGCTTGATCTCAACTTTTATGTCGTGTGAAACTCTTGAGGAAAAGAGTTCATCAAAATTTTTAGTCCCCTCATGACTCTTACTTATTCTCAAGATTTCTATTTAGTGTTTGCTATCTTAGAATGTTGCCAATGGTCATGAGTTGATTCGATCTAATGGGACATTTCTAGAAAAGCAAGCTGAACTGAAATTAAGAGTTTGAAGGAAAGAGGAAGATCGATTTTGGAGAATCACATTGTAATTTTGTATTCACCGGTTAACCAATTATGACTGTCTTTGGGATAATCATAATTATGAATACGATATATATATATATATATATATATATATATATATATATATATCATTGTTTAAAAGAGATTAAGAGAGATATAAATGTGATCGATCGATCTAGGTACTGCATACTAAATCTACTCGGAGTGTGACGTCCATTATGAGCTGCTATATATTCCTAACGATGTATAGTAACGAGCTCTCAAAGTATGCTGGTCGCACGGATTATTCACCGGTATGAATGTTGAAAAGAGGTAAAAGAATCATGTTCAGCCCACCATGTGCGAGTGGGGAGATGATGGTTTTAATTGGTGATGGGCTTAAGGCCCGTCCGCCCATCTTTGAGGCCCAAAAGGCCCAGCCCACGGAATAGGGCCCGTGGATGGGGGAATGTATAAAAGGGAGGAGAGAGAGAGAGATGACAACGGTTTTAGAAACAGAAAACGAACGTACGTCTTCTCCCGCGCGCTCTCTCTCTCTCCAAAAAGAAAAAGAAGAAACAGTAAGTATAAGGCACGTTCTTCTTCCCTTCAAGGCGTCATCGGATCGAACAGGGCCAGTTTCTCTTCCTCTATCGGCGTCGGTGTCTAATCTGTGGCTAACAAGGTACGCTCGAATCCGTGGTGTGCTTTACGATCGGTGATACGTGTTATTCCCGGGTTTTGTCTTCCACATTGCTTTAGGGGTTCGATTTAGTGTCGAATCCAGTTTTCAGAGATCCATTATTCCCAACAGCCGAAATAAACTTGCCAAATGCAGTAAGATGGTTATTAGGTCATGCTAGAGATTTGAAGACTAAGTGATATCTTAGTCATCATTAAATATTTAATTTATTGTTGACTTAAAAGTTAAGGAGATTATTTAATTGAATTAGTGTTGCTCGCTTAGGTAACGTGCTTTTTCATGAAGGTCATTGTCCAAAGCTTGAGATCTGTAACGATCCTTTTGATTTGTTTTGTTATATAGATAGATTAATCATCTTATTTAGTATAGGATAAATTGATATATCTAGTTACATGGTAAAGAGTATATAAGTGACATTCAGTATCTGATCAAATCAAAGTAACGAGTTTTATGAACCAATTTAGGATCTCAGGTAATATTAACGATAACGTTGAGCAATCCCTCTTCAAGTTTCATATAAATAGCTAAGCCCTTAAGTTCTGGCATAATGCATGCTTAACTGCTGAACTTTCGACAATTACATCACATCTCCTTAGCTTTTACTTTATTGCAGTTGTTGACCCTCCAATCTTTATCCATTAGCATGTGTAATTCACATGGTAATTAGAGATTGAGATGAAAATATATATATATATATATAGAAAATGTACATTTATCCTGTGATAACTGACAATTTAAATGAGAGTTAACGTTTGTAACGAAAAGAGGATTTATGAAATAATATACAAGCAGTTTGGGAAAATTATCAAAAAAGTCATAAACTTATTACAATTGTACTAATTCAGTCATAATTTTTTTTTGCCAATTTAATCCTAAATATTTTACTTTTATTCCGATTCAATCCATCCAGCTATCTATAATCGTAAAAGTCTAATGCGACATCCTAGTCAGCGTTGTCAATGCTAACATGGCACAAAAGAGTAAAACAACACCGTTTTGTTTTTTTTTTTTTAAAAGCCAAAGACAAAAGCGCCTGGGTTTGTCTAAAGGAGCTGTGTGACTACTCCTTACTTCTTGCCCAAATCATCTTCAAACCCCAATAAGATCTCCAAAATTCTTGCAAATTTTTAGTTGATTCAATCTCCTCTTGCGATTTGCTCAAGCCAAATCGTTCTTCCATCAATATCTTTTGTGAATAAAGCCCCCTTTCGCCCAATGCCATTATTCATCGCTACCAAAACCAAATTCACCCAAATTGCAAAGACCCGAAGACCTAATTTGCCCAAAAGTTGACCCGATTTGTTCGTCCGCAGCAAACACAAGCAAGTGAGATGGTCCCGATTTGATTGTGTTGCCAATAAGTGTTGAGCTAGTGGTGGGTGGTCGTGAAGTCCATCAAGATCGATCGAAAGGTATATTGCCATTGTGGTGTCCCAGTAGCACCACTTTTACATTCGAATGCAACAGGCAAATAGATTTCAACTAAAAGATGAGTCCCAAGAATTGATAGAAATTAAGTCACACACGGCCCAAGCCAAAACTAGCGGCCATAGCCTATTCCGCTATAATCAATCCGTTCTTCCAAATACTTTAAGCATACACATCGGTAGAAATATGATCTCAAATTTCACCTATTAACACATAATTTAAAAGTACAAATAGAGAAAAAGGGTGTTTTCATATCCTTCCATGAAAAAACTGTTTGAGATACATGTTACTTACAAGCTTTGCTTTCACCTACAAATGTGTGTTTATATACACAACATTTACACTTCATCAAAATACAAAGTACAAAAAAAAAAAAATTGCGGTGAAATGTCTAGGAGAGAGGGTTGAAAAAGTGTCCTAACTTCTCTACTCAAAGTCGTCCCAAGTTGGTACAAAAGTCACCCTTCACCAACCAACCTATCTATGCCCTAGCCATCCCAACCCTAGCCCCATTCAGTCTCCCACAAAGCAGGCCTCTCGAGTCCCCATCGTGTTTTAGAAACTAGGACACAAACCGCATGGGGAACCAAGTGGACTGGCCATCGTTGATCCATAAGGTGGCTTCATAAGGGGTGAAGGTGCAACCTAGGTCGCTTATACATCACGGAAGGCAATCTCCACTATGCTAAAGCACCATAAGTAACTACTGGGGGTACATCCATTGCTAGTTATTTGAAAAGAGATTAAAGAGTGAGTTGTGCCTAGTAGAGAAAATAAATCACATATTATAATGTAAAATCTGTTCACAACTCGAAAGACAATTCAGTCCATAATCCAAAACACATTTCAAATTAATTCATAAGACATATTGTTTTATAAGATAGGCATGTATAAACTTTCTACGCTAGCTTCAAAATAAGTCGATATGATGTAGTATATTTAAAGTAACCTATCACAATACTGCCAAGCATTTCAAAACATAAATGTAAAGTCATCTTTGAGTCACCGACACCACCTTTATGGCCCAAGCTCAACTTGATTATTTCCAATTTCTCAATTCCATTCATAAACTCACAAAATAACACCGAGTCACTAGTCGGTCTTTCATGGGACGCTGGCCATGGGCATCTTACTTTAAGGCATCCTGGATTCGGGGTCGCTAGCCTTGAGATTTTAAACTCGCACATCCTAGATACACAGCAGGGGCATCTTCATTCCTTAAGGGCATCATCGAGATGCTGGTGATGAATATCATTTATTTTCACTGCATCTCACATAGCTCATACTTCCACACCTCGAATTAATCATACACACCAATATATCCAGCACTCATGGAATTCACAATCACACAGAACCAATTCTCATGGCATTTACAAGCATAGCAAGTTGCCAGTCAACTCTCACACCACATAAGACTCAAATTTCAGAATATGTGCTCACACTATATCTCGGATTTCCATGAGTAATCGACATCACAATAATCTTTAAAATACATAATAAGATAGCACAATGAATGGAGTTCACATCATCTATAGACCACAAATCAAGATTCCATCATCATCCCATTGAATTCTATAAAATTCCGAATAAGGGCATGCAAATTCAGAGTCGCACAGTTTCGGGAATTTAATTGAAAAACATATTAATGAGCTCTAAAAATTCTGAATTTTTTATCTAATAAACATCTTTTATGAAGGAAGTCAAGCCTAATTCTATATGTATAAAGAGTAGCAACTCATGAAAAATAGCACAAAATCAGACCTGTAAGGCAGAATCACTAATCATAAAAGAAAACTCATTTCGACACCCAAAACATCACCAATCAACCTGAAATTTTAGTATGTTCTTCACATGGATGTTAAACAACTTTCATGAAAGAAGTATGTCATGATTCTATTCAAAACATTTTATATAAAATTGAAAAGCCACTGAGGTCACGAAAATCTCTGTTCTAGACAAAACAGCTACAATAGAGAATTAGGCATATATGTCAACTATGTCAATCCAAAAAAAAAAAAATTGAATTAAATATATGTTATAGAATAAGATACTTGGAGAAACTTTCATGAAGGAGACCTCTATAGAATCTCACTACAAACCACACTATAAAATCAACAAATCTAGTAGGTCTAATATAGTCAGTTTCTAGAAACCAGTTATAACCTCACGAATTCATGCACCAATATACACCCACACAACCACTGCCAACTCTCACTAAAACCTAACATAGCCGATCATTCATTTGTGGCTCACCAATTGCACTTGGAACCATCCACAACCCCGCCATACGTGAGCGACCAGCTACGAAACAGCAAGATAAGCACTTCATACGCACAAAACAACAACATAGAACAGCAAGTTACATATGTCAACCTAGGAAAAGGACCTTACGTTCCATGAATCGCATCTTAACAAATCAAAATGAAAGGCTTCAATCTTGAATCAATTTTTTGAAGTTACAATTCGGGATATGCATATTACATTCAGTTCAAGTCTTGGAAAAAGATTGATGTGTTCATGGATGATATGTACAAAATCTCTCCAAATATAATATAAAGGTTAAAACATAGGCAAGCCAAGATTGTTGCAATTGCTATGAGATTTAGGTGATCTAGACAAGCTTTAGGAAATCAGAACGAGGAGTATATCAGGAACTCCATTGTACCTAGTAAACTCTATTGATTTTGAATCATAAACAACAGCTCAAAGGAGTATATTCTTCCTAAATGAACCAAAGATAGTAACAATAGTAGAATTTCTCTCTTTGCTGAACTAGCTAGATCAGTCTTGCCTAAGGGTCTGCAAGACAATGTCTAAATTGATTTGAATAAGTAACAAGTACTCACATATTAGAATTCACCATGCAATAATCAAATAATTAGCTGAAATCTTAAGGTTGTCCTGCAGTATAAGAAGCACAAATGCAAAGTTAGACTACTCTTATATCAAAATAGCATTTCAAAGCCTTTTTAAGCTAACATTGGATCGAATCAAACATAATGATATATTTTTTCATATTTAATCCAAGTATAATTCAAAGAAGAACTATATATATATAAGACAAATATTTTCTCTCTTTTTCATATGCACCATCAATGATACAGAGACATTCTAGGCGAGTCAAAAATCTCAAAGGAGCTCTGACCATTCACAAACCCATGTCAGCAATTTGCCCGGCCATTTTAAACGAACAAGTTCAACAACCACAAACCCATGTCAACAAAATCTAAAATAAAATTCAAGTGAAACCAAGATAACTAAAGCCTTAACGTAAATATAAAGCACCGCAATTTCAAGAAGACGGTGAAGGCATTGAGTAAGCGTCAAGGAAGCGTTAAGCAAATCTGGGCAAAGGCAGACGAATGCATCAAGAGAGTGTCAACTGGAGGTGTCGAGTGAGCATTGGACGAAGGCATCGAGCAAGTGTCGGCCGGGGGGGTTGGACAGAGGCCTCAAACAGAGGCATCTGCCGAGAGTCAGCATCAAGCGACCATGAATTTGGGGGAAGATCTCAATTTAGGGTTCCCCACTCGATTTGGGAAAGAACCCAACCAACCCCATGCCCCTTTGTTTCTAGCTTTTGTTTTCTAAAACCAAAATGGTGTCATTTTCCTCTCCGGTGCCATGTCAATGCTAGCAACATCGACCGGCATTGACTAGGATGCCACATCAGACTTTTTGATTATACATGGCCGGATGGACTGAACTAGAACACAAGCAAAATGTTTATGATTAAATTGATAAAAAAAAAATAGAATTGAATTAGCACAATTGCAATATATTTAGGACTTTTTTGGTAATTTTCCCCAAATAGTTATAAGTTTAGGGGCAAATGTGTACTACACTCAAAGTCCATAAAAGTTTTATGTCATTTTTGCTATGAATATACTAGAAATCAAAATTGACGGCATGATAACAAAAAAGACTTAATAAAGAATAAGATGACACATCATATGCAATGCACCAAACAAAAATCAAGTTAAAATCATAATCTTAAGTTACGTAATTGGAAGTTCGATGATTATTCAGATACAAATTCAAATTTACTGGTGCAAATGAAAGCACTTGGAGATTAATTTGATCTTTTGTCCTATAACATCGATTTAATTCTCAATTCCGGCCTTATGTTTACTATATCGGAAGCTACTATTACTAATTGTTGCCTTAACCATGTAGGCATAGTTAAAGGATGAATCTACCATTCCCTTTCCAAGGAAATGGATTTTTTTTTCTATATCGATAGATTTCCAAAAGAATTAATGAGTGTCAACCGTCGGCATAAAAAGTTATGGATTGCCTTATTTTTTAGTAACCCATAGGTAACTTAACAACACATTTACGAAATTGTTAATTCTTTTTGACAATTTACAATTTATCAAATATCTTTATCTTCCAATAACTTCAATTTTCTTTTTCTTTTCTTTTTTAACCATGCTCTAACTTACCAAACCACCTTTTTTTTTTCAATTATAATTGGTAATTCAACCTAACAAAAGCCGGGAAATGACTCTAACTTTGGCCGGTAATTTCATATAAAAAGCTAGCTGGTCGGAAGCATTATTAAGCTATACAAATAAAAAACTGGAAAACTAATAAAGTTAGCATAAACTTGTTAATTGAAAACTACAAGAGAAATTGGTAAATTTGTGAAAGCGTGCACCATTCCTTGCTTACGCGTCAAGGCTTTGGCTCTCGTCTTATCTACTCAACCGGCAAGCGGAGCATCTCATGAGCTTGAAATTTACCGACATAATAAGGGCTTTCCCATCACTAAAGAAGAAGAGAAAGCGCAAAAAGTTTTTTACCCGTAAGTGCCCCAACGACGTCGTTTTCCCCATGCACATCAAATCTTTTGTTGGGCCAAACCATGCAGCAACCAAGCCATGCAAAGGCCGATTGATTTGGGCCCAAGATTGAATCCAGCCCAAGCCCAAACATCCCGTCAAAGAGGAGCCGAATTCGCCGGAACCCAGTCAAATCGAGACCCCCATCTTCAATTCCATTTGGGCTACAGGGCCTGAGAGACAATCTCTTGTTCAGAAATTACATCGCCCGCTAATTCCCGGGAATGCACGTAAACCGTCCCGCTCGCGAGCATTGAGTAACGCACGGCGGCGGCGGCGGCGGCAGCGGCCGAGGCCATCTACATTACCAAGAGCGAGCGGCGGTGCAAGTCAGATCGTGGTAACCCAAGATCTGCTGCGCCTGGCTTCTTTGCCCTTCCCCCTACCGACATTTTTTGTGAGCTCGAGCTTCTCGTTGATTTACATGCTTTCCGTTGGGAAAGCCCGAAGGTTACTTGGTTACCATAATGTTTTGCAGAAAACGGGGGAGCTTTTTTCTCTTTTTGCTATAAAGAGTACAAATTCAATTGCGATTTTACACGCGACGGTTCAGAACTAAGAACATCTTTTTCAAGTTCTCAAATTGCCTATCAATGATGAGGAATTGATAAATTAATATGGATTCGGTTGACGGGTGTTCTATGAGTATTGGAAGAGTCCGTTTGTTTCACAAAAATTGGAGATTCGAAAAATATTTTCCTAAAATTTAATGGTTATATCACTTGATAAAGTATTTTCATTATTGACTACAATTTATATTTAAATGTTTTCGTGCATGATAAAAATGTTTTTCCTTTGTTCAATTTTGTAAACAATACAAATGATCATTTTTGGAAAATATAAGGGCGTGCATGGAAACGTTTCTAAGAAACGTTTCCGGAACACTTCATGCGGATTACATTAGGAAAAAAAAAACAAAACGCGTTTACATTCTTTTTTTTGTTTTTGGAACGAAATAAGAACAAAAAAAAGAAACAACAATTTGTTGTTTCTTGCTCCAGAAACAAAAACGAAGGAAACGTTTCTTCTCTCTCTTCTTCTTCTTTTCTTCTTTTCTTCTTCTTTTTTTTCTTCTTTTTTCTTTCGCCGGTCGCCGGCCTCGGCCATGGCCGGCGACCGGCCGTCGAGGCTCGGCCTCGCCCCTGATCCGGCGAGGCCGAGCGTCGCCGACGCGAGGCTCGCCGGATCCGGGCGAGCTCGAGCTTGCCTAGCCAAGGCGAGGCCAAGCGTCGCCCAACCACGGCGAGGCTCGGCCTCGTCGGCCGGTCGCCGACGCCGGTGACAGCCAAAAAAGAAAAAAATAAAAAAGAAAGGAAAAAATGAAAAATAAAATAAAAATGTTTAAAAAATTAAAAGAAACAAAAAAATAAAAATTACCAAACGTGTTTCTATTCATTTTTTATTCCCGGACCAAACGTTACCAAACGCGTTCTTTTGTTCAAAAATTGTTCCCCGAACAAAACACTTTTTTTTTACACACTCCCCAAAAAAAAGAAACGTTACCATTCGCACCTAAACGGCTCCATTCGTTTCATGGAAAAAAAATTTAGAAAAACATTTTTCCAATTTTTTGGCATTCGTTTCACATGAAATGAACGATTACGAAAACATTTTCCATCGACGAAAAAAAATCATCTACGATAAGAGAAAATGTTTTCCACTTTTTAGAAAACGAAAAAAATTCCATCCTCTTTCTTTTACTTCTAAACCTAGCGCTTTGTTTCACCAATCACCTTTCCTTTTTTATTTATTTTTTCTTTTAACAAAATTCCAATTTTTATTTATTTTATATTTTTTCTTCTTCTATTTTTTCGTTCTTTTTCAATTGATCGCCGATTGCCTCACTTGAGAATGTCGGGTGAGCTAGGCGAGGCTCGAGCTTCACCCAAGGTCGGCAAGACTCTAGCAAGTTAATGCCTCGTTAGCTTTTGGCGGGGCTCCAACTCGCTTGTGGCTAGCAACCGACCAAGGAAGGAAAAGAAAAAAAAAAAGATATATATGAATAATAAAAAAATTTGATTTTTTTTTTTTTTTATACCAGGAATCAGCCTGGCACACCTTACAGGTGCTCACAGCCACCGCCGCCCAACCGACCAAATGGAGACCACCGACTATATCTAAGGGAAGCTAGCACAACCCTACCACCCCATGGCCCCCCACTTAAGACGCTAGCAACTGCGGGTTTCGAACCCTTGACCTCGGTGTGAGGGAGGGGCATCTCAACCAGAGCAGCTACCCCCCCCCGGGTGGGTTGAATAATAAAAAAAAATTGATTTAAAAGCTAAAATACTAAAAAAAAAAAAATATTGAAATGGAATGTATGAAGGAAAAATTTTCTTTACGAAAGAAAGGAAATAATTTCTATTTCATTTTCAAATTTTAGTCAAACACTAGAAAATATTGTCATTTGTATGAAAAATGGCTTTTTGGAAAACATTTTCCAAAAACACCAAATTTTCTGCAAAATAAATGGAGCCAATATTGTGTAATTAGGTTCCTTAATAATCAAAACTTAAAAAAAATGCAAATTCATATTCACTTACTTTTTCATTATGAGTTTTCATGTGAGAAAGACTATCATGTAGAAAATGAATGATTGAGAAAATATTTTCTTAAAAACATACAAAATGAAAGAACTTTTTCATTGTAAGAAACCATAAATTCTTATCGATAATAATTACATTTTTATTCATTGATTATTTAAAAAAATTAGTGATCATTTTTTAAAAATTATTTTTCAAATTATATATATTTTTGCAAAATAAAGACACCATTAATTTGGAAAGTTGTCCTCTTTGATCAACATTGTTCTCGATTATTAAATGCAATGCTATGGATTTCTCGATATAATCAAATTTACAGTAAAGTCTTACTCACTAGGTCAAGCCAATGGAATATCTCCAAAAGCATTTGTCTGATTTCTATCGATCACTACCTCCAAATAGGTGAGCAACTAGCTAATTCGGTCTTCGTTTTTCTATATTTTACCCTCGACTGTGCTTGATCATGCGTCTGGGGTTACTCCTTTGATTCAAGTACTATACATTTTCCATTTTAACTAAATACTTCATATATATATACATACATACATACATGTATGTGTATATATATAATATGTATGTGTGTATCCTTTGTTCACTTCAGGGTAAATTCTATGAACCATGTAACTTTACATAAGCAAAAGATGAAAGATGCAAAGTTTTATGCATGCGAGCATCGACATGTATAAGTACATGTCGTTTTTCTATACTTCTTGCCATTTTTTTAATTGTGTTGCTGCGTATATGATTAAGAAAATAAAATCACAAATGTTATAACTTTCACACAGCATACACTTAATCGATTGAGAAGTTACAACACTCAAATGAATGGTTTTCAAAAGCATTGACAAGCAATCAATTGGCAAGTCATGATACTTAAGGAAGCGTTGTACAAAGTTATAACTTTCATACAGCATGCACTTAATCGATTGAGAAGTTACGATATTCGAATGAACGCTTTTCAAAAGCCTTGACACTTAAGCAATCGATTGGCAAGTCATGATACTTAAAGAAGCATTGTACAAAGTTTTGTCACTTGCGGTACCTTAATTTCGCATAAAAATTATGGCTTTTGATGTATAATGATTTGAGCATCTTACGAAATTTATGTGATTTATGATACCTTTATTCCATATAAAGGTCATGCCTCGTGATGCACGGGCGGTTTGAGATGACACATGTATTAAAAGCCAAAAATAGAGTCAAAGTAGGTACATCTCCATGTATTGATTGCTTGACTGGCCAGTCCGTCTTTAAAGGTCATTCATGGAAGGGGGAACCTTAAGTCCTCATGATTAGACGGGTCCAAATTCTTTATTTTGACTAATCTCAAGCAAATGTCACCAAAGCTTGGTACACTTCCTAAAGTCATTCTTGTCAATGTTTCCTAATCTAAACTAATCGACCTCCAACAACCTCATTTTTGTCCCCGTGTTAGGGTGACACCCCCCATTATAAAACCCATTTTTTGATTATTGCATGAATTGACAGCTAAAACAAATTATATGTGCAAAAAAAAAATAACAATAATTATTGTATAATCTCTAGGTGTTGACCGCACGGGTGTAGGGAAAAAACGAGTGGGTCCTGTGAAGACAATTGAGTAACTTAGCCAAGAAAAGATGAGCCAATGTTTCAGTTTGGAAAAGTTAAGGCAAGAGGCCGTATACATATTTAAAAGATGTAAATTAAAATGTTATATATAATCAATGAAAGGAATGGTCAGAAGAATTTTTGGGACGTAATCAAAATAAAGAATGTGAAAATGTTGGCGTACAACGGGTGGGGTCCCCAAAAATGTTTTGGGGAGCTTTGTCACTTGAACTTCCAACATGATAAACGAATTAAATATTAATTGTGATTTTTATATATGAAGATGTTTTGTTTTTACTGGAAGCCAAGGTCGGAATTTCTTATCTTTGTTCATTAATATTTCTAGTTCTATCCGAGGTGAATAATGACAAAAAACCATTCAAACGAAGAAGTGAAACTGACGCTTCTGAATTGGACTTTTTGTCTGCAATCTCACCTTAAAAATCCAGAAATATGTTAAAAAATAATTATTTTATTTTATCACTTTCCATACTTCGATCCCATTCATTGAATAAAAGAGTTAGCCGCCCGGGTTACGGTCAAACATGGCTTGATTCAATCGGATGATGAGAAAATTAGCATCTAAATGTAAGCTTTACAAAAGATCTCCAGAATATATATAATTTGATTTTAATAAATTAGCAAAATAGGCACTTACTTCCATGCGAGTGAAAACGAAAAAGAAAAAATTATTTAACGAGGAAATATAAACTACAATTTGACCTATTTCTGAAATTAATTGAATTTACATAGGGCAAAAACGATTTAATTAAAGCTCAATCCATTTCATTGAAAATGAATAATTTCCTAAAGGTGATCGCTTATAATGATTGGTCAATGAAAAAAAAATTGATTATAATTTATGATTTACCAACAGTTGAGATACTAATGTGATTATATAATTGTTATGTCGATTCCTTTTAATTATCACTACGTCCATTGTTTAAGATCATGGCTAATGAATAGTTCGCCAATTTTTTTCTTAAAAATAATCACTTGTATCGTTTTTAATAATTGGTCAAAAAAATATTTTCATTATCGACAATAATTTATGTATAAATATGTTTATGGGCAATGAAAATATTTTTTGTTCATTCATTTCCTACAAAACGAATGCATCTTATATTTAGAATTTACTAACAAATTGAGATACTAATGGGATCATATAATTATCATGTTGGTTCTTTTGAATTATCAATGCCTCCACTCTTTAAGAATCAAGGATATTATTCAAATTTCAGATTCAATTTTTAGATTGAAAAATGATGTTGGATTTACTTTATAATGTGGAGAGACTAACATTATCATAAATGACTTGAATTGTTAATTCGGCCCATATCATATATACAGACTAAAATATTTTACCATATCTTAATTGAAGACATGAATGGGTGGACTCTATTCAATGTTTTCCTCTTTTTTAGTGTCTTGCCAATTTCTTTATTGTTTTAATGATTTCGACAATTTATATGTATTTTGCTAACCTTTCATTGACACCCTTGTAAGTCAATTCAATACGTTCAACATGGATCAAACCAAAAATCAATCATTCATTCTTATCTCCAACGGATACAACTTTAAAATATTGCATGGCATAGGAAAGACATCAATCTAAGCATGTAAACTCGTCTTACATCGATTAATCAAAATGCAAAGCAACATTCTATCGAGGGTAATTTTCTAAAAATACAAATTTAATCACCAATCAAACTACCTTTGAGACAACTCATGTAATTTTCTTCTCTCATTTTTACTATCTCTATGGCTAATTTTTCCATTATCAAGATCCCTCTCTCCCCTCAAGAAGATCAGATGGAAATAATGGGAACAAAAATGGAAATTGGGAGCTGTGGAGGGCGTAAGCGCCTAGTCCTAGAAGCCGTAGGCTGTCACTTTATCGAAGTACACGTGTCGGGTGAATAGAGGGGTTGAAGCTACAGTCCTTGTTCCTCTTCAGTCCGCATCGACTGGACAAGAATCGGACGGCGCGGAAAGGCGCCGTCATCTACTGTTACCCCAATTCTATTCATTTTTCCTTTTTCTATCTCATAACAAATTTTCAGTTGACCAAAAAAAAAAAAATCTCATGACAAATTTTTCTGATATATATAATGTATATCTTTATGCATATTCTTTTGACAATAATTCCAAAATTCATAATGGATGACAACTAGTTATTTTTCTAATAAAAAGAGAGCAGTTAATAGCACTAGTATATAGTTAGTATAAAAAAGATAAAAGTACACGATATTTTTTGAATTTGTGGAATCGATTAAGTAATTTCTTAAGTGAGTTTGAGAGGCTATGGGATAAATTTAGCTTGAAAAATTGATAGGTTCACATCTTATGAAGCACTAAAGGTGTCAAGGGCCGCGTTGATTATCTTTACATAACATTATTTTATCTCCACTCAATTTGTGCATTTTGGGATTCAAAAGACAGGACTAAACATATATCACTGGACGCGTAAATTACATTATCTATTGACGACATCAATTAAAGTCTTGATTTTTTGCTTTTTTTTCTTTAAAAAAAATCTATCAATCATGAGTTTGGTAAATTTTTGTACTTTAACAATCTACTCGAATTTAACTCGTGAAAACTCCAAAGCTGCATTATATCATCTAAATACGACAAAAAAAAGAAGAAAAAAGAAGAAGATATTGATGGGGAAAATAGAATTGGGAAAACCGAGGGACGTTACGGTCCCTATCGTGGTCGAACGGCGGGCGGTCCCCGGTTTTGCGGGGCGGAGGACGAGTCCCGCCGAGCCGTTACGGTTCGTACCTCGCCGACTCCGACGTGGCGGGATGTGATTGGACGGGGGGCCGTCACTGTGCTTCGAAGTTTGAACGCCGAACGTCGGCCCTTTGACCTCGTTGATTGGTTCGGTCGTCGCTCGGGATTTTATTATCAAAGTTGGTACTTTTGGCACGGAAACTGATGACTCCACCCGCACTCTTTTTCCGATGGAAGTAAATTTTTTTTTTAAATAATTTTGATTTTGATGTTTGTATAATTATGGCTCACACATTCAAATTCAGTCATGTATAGAGTGTTTGAATATCAACAACGAAAATTATACGTAATCTTTTGATAACTTTTTGACATTTCAAATTTTTTTCAAACCATAACATTCTAAGGAAAGTGTCTGTAGTTAGGACGCAACATTTATTAAATAAGAAACAAAAAAATATTATAAATCTTAAATGAATTGGCTTTCTTCGTAATTTCACATATAAATGATGTGTTGAAAATCAAACAATATATAATAAAGTACTATGAACAAACGTGGCAATATACTTGTTAACACGATCCTTCTAATTTTGAAGTTATTATTTCGTAAGAGTCTTTCTAAGGTTAGCCCTATAGAGACTCTCTTTTTTTTTGTCATGATAAAGAGACTCGTTGAGAATGTATAATTAATTAAAAAAAATTGATTTTTGTAGTGTTGATTACTTGTAGCATGAGCAAAGTAATACATTTGAAAACACGGACTTTTCTTATTTGAGTCACTTATTAAAAGAAATACTTTTTCTTAAAGGTTGATGAGATTTATCTCTATAAACCGATGAGGTTGGCTCAATAGTTGAGAAATGAACTTGTGTCCATGAATTGCGAGGGTTTCGTCTCTTTTTCGAAAAGGTTATTCATCTTAGTCTTCCACTTTACTTAATTTAGCCATGAATGATGTAAGAAAATCTTGATTTGTTTTCGTCGTAAAACATAAGTTCGATTCTGCACGCTACCAATATGAATAAAATTATATTCGAGGTGCTCGTCTGGGTTTCGGCTCGTGCTTTTCTGATCTCTAAAGTTAGCGAGTATATATTTCACGAGTCAAGATTTGCGCATATATTTTGCAAGTCAGGATTTGCGCAATTAAAGATGAAATTTCGTATTAGAATGAAAAAAGAAAAAGAAAAAGAGGTTTATATCAATAAGAAACACTTATTAAAGGCGACATGCATTAATGACATGACAAATCTTCTTCTTAAATATAGTGTATTTTTTTTTTTTGGTCTAATATAAATATAGAGTTTGCTAGCACTAAAAACTGTAGGTGGACCACTTCTATTCCAAGCAGAATTATGCAGAGCAAAAGCACTAGAAACCATTGCCGGACTATATTCTACTTTATTTTTAAACATAGAACTGAGTTCACATACATATACATAAACGCATATACATATAAATTGACACCTCTTCCAAAAAATGAGAATATTGTCCAATCAATCCTAACACTACTGTATGAATGCTGATTCAGTTTTAAATTTTCCAGTTTTACCAAATTAATTCAAATCTTTGCACAAAATTTCAATGTAGTCATTTTAACCAATTTTAATGAGAAATCGCCAATGTAGCAATGTATAAAGTAGGTTGTTCGGCAATGACTAGTTTGCCAGTTCTTATGAAAATTACTTAGAAGAACTATATTATAATTTCGTGTAAAGGTATATGATTAAATTGGTAAAATTAAAAAGATCAAAATTGAATTGGTATTTGTGTAATAGATTTAAGATTGAATAAGTGATTTTCACTTCAATTTTTTTTTTGCAGGGGTGGTATACTATTTATTGCTGTGCTTATATCACATCCATATAACCACAAGTCAAGTCATTTCCACTTTACAGACCAAGAAAAAAAAGTTATTTCCACTTTCGAGTAAGATAATCATTAAATTATGATTATTTTTCGCTAGGTTTACCCCTCAACTGTTTTTAGTCAATTATACTGTCGATTTAGGTCTTCTTTTCAAATAATTTTTCGGGCGACTCTTGACTAGCAAGTCCCACCAATGATAGACGAGAGAACGACTCTCTCAACATACTCGAAAATGATCGATTCCGTCATAGGAATTACATAACTAATATAGTCTTTTGGGGACCAAAAGCTTTTGATATATAGCAAAAGGCTAACCAAAGCCGGTTGGCCTCTACTAGCAAAGACTCGGTTTAACTAGGAGGAAATAAGACTCTAGCCACGGGTAGAAGTGACCAACTTCTTTCGTTACAATGCCATTGAATTCATCGAACTGACCTTCAATTCGACATGCCCCTTATTTCCATCTACATGAAGGTGCGTGAAATTGAATTCTATATATATATTGCTCTCTTTCCTTCACCAATCTATTCATTCAATATCCCTCTCCTCCGTGGAAAATGATGGTTAACTACATAACTTCGGGTTGGGTTAAGCTTCGATTTAGCTAGTGTAGGAAACTATCGCCATTAAATGACAAGATCGGCCAATTGATAAAAACAACAACCTAGCTATTCACAAAGGTTTGTGCCTAGCTCCTTAGCGTCTACATTAAATTCCCAGAAGCGAACTTTAGGAAATGCATCGAACGCTATCCTCTCCATCTCCACTGGTCAGGCATTAAGGAGTGTACGTATCCGCACCAACGTAGGTATAAAGCTGCAAAACCTACCGCACAATTGCGCTACGAACACCAGAGCACGACGTGTGTAGATGTGCCTGTTCATATATGGATTGTATAATTCGAAGCGAACACTTATTCTCTGAAAATCGGGAATGAAAATCCAGCGAGGGTTACGTAAGGACGGGACGCATATGGCAATTACTAAGCGATGCCAACTTGTCTTGACATTGATATGGGTTTTCCATTTGGGGGCTAGCCTAAAGGAAGATGACAAAAGCATTATAGTTTTTTATCATCACAAGATAGACCAATCTCTCTATACCCATTTTAGGAAACCAAGTAATGGGTCTCGTTTTCTTTTATATTATATGTACTGTAAGGGGTCTATGGTATGGATTGATAGATACTCGAGACAAATATGTTATCCCACAACATGGTCATTCTCTTGATCTTAACAAAGACTGCCTTTTAGTCTCCATACACCGCAAAATTACATCATAAAACTCTCGGATTTCAATAACAATATGATCCAAAAGTTCCATAGTGTGGCAAATGGACATCGAGCACCCATCTTTGAAGTCTCCTCGTTCACTTCTTTCTTCTGTATTTATTTGTTGTTGGATGGGTTTTTGGAGGAAAGTACTACGATTTTCATCAGGCACTGCCAAGAATAGCCGTGTATATGGGGAGTGCGATGACTTGGGCATTTCGAGTCTTTTTCAGCACCCAATATTTGGCCTTCCGTTTTGTGAAAAGCCGAGTCATTTTCAACGTTGCAAGAAGAGAGAGGAAGAGAGAGAGAAGAGAGAGAGAAGAGAGAGAGAGAGAGAGAGAGAGAGAGAGAGATGGCGTCTTTTGCCCTGTACGCAGCTTGAAACACGCAGTGGCAAAAGAAATAGAGACACCCTTCGACACGTTTCAGCTTGCTAGCTAAAACGAAAACCCCCCCAGCGTTCGATCTTTCCTCATCTTTTCTTGCTCGAAAAAACCGTACTCCACAGAAGAAACAATTAAGCCAAGAGAGATTAATTAGATCCATATGACAATTCGACACAAATACACATCGAGAAAGAGAGATGGAGAGATGGAGAGATGGTTTATGGCCGAGGCATGTTGAGGTTTTCGAGAGCTGTTTTGGCTAATAAATTAATTAAATATACGTTGTCTAGAGAGAGAGGGAATTGATTCACGAGAAAATGAATCGACTCACACAATAAAAAAAGAAAAAAAAAAAGAAAAAGGGGAAAAAAGGGCAGTTGAGGATAGCTAAGACTTATCGCATGTTTGCTTCACGCAAGCAGCTTAAAACATGAGAGAGAGAAAGAGAGAGAGAGAGATGGTGTTTGCTCCCTCGCGTGGCTTTAAAGGCTTCTTCCCCTTGGGCGTTTTTAAAATAACACACCGCACACACCCCTCGCCCTCCTTCGCCCTTTCACCTTCTCTCCTCTTCTTACAGAGAGAGCAAAACATCCTCCCAAACCCAACCAAGGAACACACCAAACCCTAAGTCAAACAAGCCTCTCTCTCTCTCTCTCTCTCTCTCTTTCTCTCCTTCCTTCATGGCCCATCAAACCCTAATCATGGAAGACGTCTTGGGTTTTGATCATTAGTTTGAGACCATGAGTTCTAACCCCAGCTCTAGCGGCGGAGGCGGAGGCGGCGGAGGGGGGAGTGGCAGCGGCGGGGGCAGTGGGAGCGGGAGCGGGAGCGGAGGGCCATGCGGCGCGTGCAAGTTCCTGAGGAGGAAGTGCGTGCCCGGGTGCATATTCGCGCCCTACTTCGACTCGGAGCAAGGGGCGGCGCACTTCGCGGCAGTGCACAAGGTGTTCGGCGCGAGCAACGTGTCGAAGCTCCTCCTCCACATCCCCGTCCACAGGCGGCTCGACGCGGTGGTCACCATATGCTACGAGGCGCAGGCCCGCCTCCGGGACCCCGTCTACGGCTGCGTGGCCCACATCTTCGCCCTCCAGCAGCAGGTACGCTCCCTCATCGCCTTCATCGTCACAGTCATCGGTAAAATTTCGTGAGATCATCGTCGATACCGGAGAAAATTCTCCCGATTCTTGTTTATTAGAAGGCATCTTTAGCTTGAGGCTCTTCCTATTCTACTCTCTCTCCCCCCAATTAATTCTGGTTCCATTATTGGGAAGTTGTTTGCACCGTAAGAAAAGATATCCTTCTCGTTTTGTGTTTTCCACAAGCTTCGACCGTATCTGATGACTCATGATGATCTTCCTGCTTGAAAGCGACGAAAAAATTTACCAACGAAGTAATGAAAATGTTTGATCAATATGAATATGAATAGCGACTTCTACTTTTTTTTTTGTCTTTTTCCATCTAAGACTATGGTTAAAAATCTGGTCTCGTTCTTCATCATCTTCTCCCTTGTTTATGTCCGATCAATATGAATATAAATAGCGACTTCTTCTTCTTTTTTCCATCTAAGACTATGGTTAGGAATCTGGTTTCGTTCTTCATCGTCTTCTGCCTTGTTTGCGGTAGGTGGATGCGCACCCCCCCAGAAATACACAAGGGGTCTCTCTCTCTCTCTCTCTTTTTCCTGAATGTGTATAATCTTCACTGTCTCCTTCCTCATAATGAAAAACAGAAAAAGGAACTTTATTATTCCAAAAAGAAGGAAAATTTTCTAAAAAAAATAGGTTGTAAAGGCAGCAGATATGTATTGCAGGGTATGACCATGACGTGAGTGTTTTCAAGGGCTTTTTTATTTTTTTAAACTTTACTGAATTCTAGAAAAACTTTTCTCTGATATCATATGATGATGATGATGGGGGGTGGGCGGAAATCGTGTTTTTAGCTGTTATTAAGGAAATGGTCGGTTTGCTTCCTCTTCTCAAATAGCAGACAAAAAAACAAAAAAAACAAAAACAAAAACAAAAAAAAAAAAAAAAAAAAAATGTGGCTTTTTCTTTAATTTAGGGCAATGTCCGAAATTCTTTTTTTCTCCTCTCTTCAAATAATGTGTGACTCAGAATGGGGCATTTTTGTCATTTTAATTGAAAAATACTTTAGGGACTTTGTTCCAAAGTTCTCCTTCTTAGTCTTTGATTAATGAAAGATAGATGCCCCTAAAGTTTGGTAATCTTGGATCTTTTAGATGCTAACATTCCAATTTCCATGTTGTTGTCAAGGAGTAGTACAAGGATCTTTCCGTTTTGTCAGACATTATGCTTTGATCCAACGTGTAGCGTTCGGATTTAGCATTATAATAAGACCGCTTATGCACTCAATTATTTGGTGACAAGCTAATATATTATATTAGTTTCCGAGGGCACTTGAAAAGGATGTAAAAAACTGGACCCACCCGAGAGAATTCAACCACCAGCTTCAATGCACGCTCATCCCAAGGGCAATTATGCAAGCGAAAACGTTGAAATTTTCTTGGTATTTTAATTAATCCCCCTGTCCCCCCAGGCTTATTCCTAAGCCTTGCATTGTTGGCAACTCCTCCACGTTCCCCATGCACGCTGTTCGAGCACGCACTTTTTCGAGCACATCGCACGGCCCGCGCAAGGGAAAGCGCCACGCAACCACGCACGCACGCGCGACGACGAGTTCGTCAAATGTTTCACACCCGAAATCATTGTAAGTTAATCATATCCTGGAGGTTGCTTGCCTCGACCGAGGCGAGGCTGTATAGTAATCCTTTCCCTAGGGTCGCTCGTTCGGCCTCTTTCATATAGAAAAACCGTCGACCTTGCGTCCCGCGTCGGCAACGCATTGATTGCGGCGAGGAATGAGGTGTGCCGGGGTGCGGGTTCGGGGTTGTATCGAGAGGGTTAAATTGGTTTTTCAGCGTGTCTAATGCGCTCCGGTCTTCTGCCAAAGCGAGGCTTACTAGGCTTGAGGCAGATAAGCAAAGCTGGCGTCTCGCGAAGTTTCTTCTCATCTACTTAATGGTGTAGACGATACGGGATACGTACGTTACGAAGACGATGGGCTGACACGAAGCACCTGCATGCAATGGCCGATGCTTCTGGTTTTTTTCGATTTACTTAATGATCTATGCTTGGGCACATCTGTACGTTACATGCATTGTTTTTGGAAGGTTTGAAATGAGACGTTTTGATGCCCGGTTGTGACGGATGAGTTGACACGAAGCACTTCATGCAATGGGTCAATGTTGCTTTTCTTTGGACCATCCTTTCTTGTTGTCGAACGAGGTTTTTTTCCTTCGCAATTATGTTGAAATGACTCTTTTAGCGAAGTTTTAGATCGAGACATTAGGGTTTTCGTTGCCATTGACTGAATGCGATGGTCGTTGGTATTTACGTCGTTCAATCTTTTTTCTTATCGCAGAAGGGGTTTGTTCGGGAATTAGTGATATGTCTAGACGCTTATCTTGTCTTGTTTAAGCGTACTTTAGGAACTCACTTTAAACCATCTGTGGGAAAATGACAAAGTCTCTTTGGGCTAACTCAAGTTTTTTTTGGGTTCATTGCGGAATTGATGGTGCAGGTGGTTAACCTCCAAGCCGAGCTCTCTTACTTACAAGCCCACCTGACGACGTTGGAGCTCCCGGTGCCTTTACCGCCTCCGCCGCCGCCCCCAGCTATGGGGCCGCAGCTATCAATAGCTGATCTCCCATCCGCCTCGTCGATCCCCGCTACTTATGATTTGTCCTCGCTTTTTGATCCAATGGCACAAGCGGCGTGGATGGTGCCCCAACGGCAGATCGATTTCCGCCAATTCGAAGGCAGCTGTGGCGGCGGCGGGTCATCAGCTGCAGGCGGCGGCGATCTTAATGCGCTGGCCCGGGAATTGCTACGGCGGCAAGGATCTCCACCTCCTGGCTGCATAGACGCGATGTCATCGCCATCGTCCCTCTCAAAGTGAGACTTGACAACCCTAATCTATACTAGTACTTGCCCCGGGATCGACAGTTCGACGATACATACTATAGCGATGGAGCTTTGATTTTCTTGTTATACTTAGAGAGGCAAGTAATAGTAACTAATTAAATCTTTGTAGCCTGGTTCTATTTTGCTTATCCTCTTCTAAAGCAAAAAAACTAGTGCAATTGAACGCTAGATTATACATGTACTGAGCTTCAATTTGAAAATGTCTAGCAATTAAACTTGTAATTTTCAAAATATTTTGATCGTGGAGCTCATGGACCCTGTCGAGTATAGTACTTTTAGGGAAATGCTTGAACTTCTCATGTCTCGTTCTCTTTCAATTTCTGTAAATCATATCTGGAAATATGAATTTGGCGGACAGGAAAATCAACTATTTATTTTTCAAGAAGTAGAGCTTCGATAAAAGGCATGACTCATCGCATTACTTAGTGAACTTGCTCATCGTGCGACAAGAGACGCATTCTCTTCGTGAATATTATGAAATGGAATTTTATAATATGCAAAAGTTCCTGGTTGGGGGGGTAATTCAATGAATTTTTGTCACACGTCTATTAATTGGATTTTTTTCCAATAATTAATTGGACTTAGATGATGGCCGGATAACCTTTTTAAAGACACAAGAAAAAAAAAATGAAGTAAGACAAAATTGTATTACAAATTGCTTTCGAGCCATCATCTGCGTACAACGTCATTATAAAGTGATATTCCATCATTCTATATGCGAAAATACAAATCCATTTTTCGTGCCAAGAACTTTCAACGAGTTGATAATCGTGATAAAATTATTGGTAAAACAAGTATATTTGTGACTTTCTTTCTACGTAACTTATCGGTAACTTACCACCACTTTTATGAAATTGTCACTATTTGTATAGCTTCCAAACTAGTAATTTTTGTTCAGACTTACCAACTCTTATTTGTGTAACTGATCAATGCTTCAAATTCATTAATTTGGGTAGAAAATTACCAACCTTAACTAGAGCGATTCATCAACTTTTGTTAGATTAGTTATCAATAGGTTTTTGGTTACTGATTCTCATTTGAGGTATGTTCATCTACCAATATTTCTATTGAGTTATCACATTTTGATTGCATCAATTACGTACCCTTAAGATCTTTTGACTCTTTTAGAGATTATCAACTTAAATTAGCGCGATACGTCAACCTTCCTCCAATTATATTTTCACCTAGTATTGCGTCATCAACTCGCAATTGGGTTATTTGCCAATATTTATTTGGTTTCTTTTAATTAGCTAAGATTTCTTATTGTTTAAAATTTTTATCAACATATTCTTAGTAACACCTTAAATGCACTATATTTTTAAAGAAATCACCAACCTTAATTAGAGTGACTTACCAACATTTCTATGATAAATTAATTTATGAACTACTTTTGATTTATCAACTATCATTTGAATTATTTATCTTGTTTATTTATCTTTTAATTATCAATTCACTTTGCGATCCGTTATAATGAATGATGAGATATCCAATTATTCTTGCCAAATAATAGTTCCCAAATGAAAACAGAGAATTTTAATTAAAAGGAAAGTGAAATATATGGTAATCCTCTAATTCTCTATAAATAGAGAGGAGCAAATATGGAGAAGAGAAGAGAAATCATTTTATTTTACTCTCGAGAAAATTCCACACAGATAGCTCGCTCACTATTTTTCATACCACATTGAGATCACAAAAGTGGAGCTTTTGATGATGGAACAAAGCTATCAACATAGAGGAATTTATAATCTTATCTTACGCTTTCATGTTATAATGGATTCATATTATTCTATGTGGTTGAAATATTGCATATATTTGGTTCACCGATTCTTGATCCAGCAACAAAATATCTTTCACCAAGTGTTATATTTTGCTTTTTATTAAAGGATACTCAAATTCTATATTAGCTTTGGATAGAGATAGTCAAATGCGAACAAGACTATATCTACTATATAATTCCGAATCTAAAGAAGTCATTTAATACACTTAACACGCACAAGCATAATACCAACAATCAATGTTGAAATCTAATCAACGGTGTTATCTAAACTCATTTTAACAAAATAATGAAAACCCATTAAAATTAAAGTAGTTTATACGATATCAAAGATGATTCAACAACGCTGGATATTAATAAAAGTGTTCAAAAAACACTACTTTCTAGTAAGTTCAAGGACACATCGTCGAAATCTAATCAACAATGTTGGATGATGAAAATAACACCTAGGAGACACTGCTCCTGGATGGATACGAGGACACAATGTTGGAAAGTCGGGACAACATTTAGTAAACACTACGACGTTGGAAAGTCGGGACAACATTTAGTAAACACTACTCCTAGATGAGTAAGGGGACACAACGTCAGAATCTAATCAACGACATTGGACAGAGGTGACAACACTTAGTAAACACTATTCTTGGATGAGTAAGAGGATGTAACGTTGTAATCTAATCAACGATGCTAGACAATGGGTTGGCACTAGAATCTAATCAATAGTACTGGCTAGGATATAGATCTTCGTCGAAATTAATTCTACGACGGGAATCTTAAGCTATAGCTAAGGTAGACTAAGCAGAGATAAAAGTAAGATAAAGTAATTTTGTGTATTGTTCAGGGGGCTTTCTATTGGATTGCTTGCAGTATTTATAGGCCAATTTGGTAATCGTCAGTAGTCGGTTGCTTCCTCCTCAAGAGTCACTCCACGTTCTATGTTGAACCACCTTATCCACATCTGGTTTTCGACTTGTTCAACAATGCTCTCATGGCTTGTTTAGTAATTGCTCTTCTTGAGTTTGATGCTCTTTTAATTGTTCCCACCTAATTTCACCGTCAATGTTATATCTTCAACAGTGTCTTTTGGTTTCAACAGATGGCAACCAATTGCTTCATCTTGGAATTACATATCTTTATTTGTATGTCCATTGAAATCTAGCCTAAGGATTCTCGAAATCCTTGGCTATCATTTGTTTTCATAACCACTATGGGCTGAGCCGATGTAAATTATAGCCTACATGCGGCAACGGGGTGATTTTAGAGTTTTAAGTCCCTCGTGACCGGTATGTGTTTGTAGGGTTATTTTTGGGTGCCAACAATACTACATCATGATTCAACCAATATCGCAATTTTATATCCCTTATTTCCTTTTAATTGGAGGATTAACTTAAATGATAGCTTCCATCCCATTTGTAATAAAATTTCTCTACTTAAAACTCTAGCAAAGAAATTGATTATTGTGAGAATCCGCGTCAACACCAATATTATAATAATGTAACAGATATAGTCTTAAGCTTGTATGACGTAAGGATATCTCAATTGTAATGTGCAAAGGAAGGAAACTCGTAAATTTGTGAAAGTGATTTTCCCCGAATCATTTAACTATATGTTTTACCTTACCACTTTCTAAAATCATGTGCATGTGATTAATTCGAGTTCCGATGAAAACTCATTCGAGGGCACCCCCGGGAACACCATAATCCATATAAATCAAACGGGCTTTATGTCAGATGAGCCACCGTCATGATTCGATGAGATTAGTTAGGTGTTTTAAGGAACTTGGATGTTCTCGTTAAAAGAAAATCTCAATAAATAAAGTCGGAGTCGCTTATGTATATCCACTGCTGCAGAAAACAACGAATGATACGGCGAGTCTTTCAGTCGGACAAGAAAGAGAATGAAACAGTAACAATCCGATGTCGATCGTTTTGCTTGTTTCCTAAGTTTGTTTGCTTCAATTTCTCGCACGCACCAGATATGACGGCGAACGGCGCGGCCAATTCTCTCTTTCCAACTGTTCTCTCTCTCTCTCTCTCTCTCTCTGCTCCACCGTATAAATTGTCAGACATGGTGTACAACATACGTATATGTACGTCTTCGTTTTTGCTTTTCCCTTTCTCCTGTTCATTGCTAATTCTTTGTGTCAGTCTACGAATGACGCCAAAGAGCGACACGAAGCAAACGCTGAAGTGCAGAGCTTTAAATAGTCGAGTACTCGTCTAGAGACTGCAGATTCAAGGCTGAAGTAAATAATGAGTTAATGCTTCATGTACATTTCGTGTCAGATTATGGCTAGTGGATGTCGTGTGTATTTCGAAAGGTGCCTTGGGAAGAAGAGTGGACTTTTCTGAATTTAAGGGTAGGCACGTCACATTTCACTACAAGAAAAGAACTACAGCGGGACAAAATTTTGTCGTCTCAAAGTATGAAGCCTTAGCTGTTCAAAAAAAAGTATGAAGCCTTAGGATCGATCAAGGCGACTAATCCTTACGTGTATCGTCTAGGTCAAGCATAAGCATGGTCGCCGTTGATTCGATCAAATTTGGGACAATTTCGAAACTTTGGCGACAAACATAATTTTTTTTTCACTTCTTGTTGGACTTGAAGCGGTTAAATCATAATTTTGTCACGTTATGTTAGATCTAAAGTAACAAAACACTGGTTCGTTGCCTTAAGTTTTGGCTTAAGTGATGAAATTTAAACATTGAGATGGGAAAACGATTCCTATGCCTAAGTCCATTGAGGCTGGGCTTGAGACACCGATCCCAGTGATCGAGTCTTCGTGGCCTTACCTGAGCACTTGGCTCTCGCGCCTAAGTTACTGGCACATGGGGCTATGTTCGCCAACGTCAAGACTGGGACCTCTGTCCAACACTTGGCCTGGGTCTTGAGAGGATGAGCTCGAAACCCTAGTGCCTAGGCGCGGGCCCACAATGACATGCTTGGGTACCCAACTCCCATGCCCAAGTCACCAATGCCAAGGCTTGGGTTCACTGAGGCCAAGCCTGGTATCTCAATGGTGAGGCCTAGGTCCCTTGAGGCTGGACCCAAGACCTCGGTGTATGCCAAGTCCTTGATGATTGTGCTTGAGTACCCGTCTCTCTTGCCCAACTCACCGTCCATAGAGGTTGAACTTAGGACTCCAGAGCTCGTGCTGGAGTCCCCAACGGCCATGCCTAGGACCATGATACCTGTCCCTAGTCCCTTGATAGTCATGCTTGGGTACTTGACGGATGTGCTTAGGTCACTACAAACCTAAGTCCCCCATGCTCGTACTTGGGGTGATTGAGAAATCCTGACTCTTGTGATCAAGACCCAATGATAGGGTATCCCTTATATTACACGAATGATGTATGTCTTTTTTTACAAAAAAAAACTAAATCAAGCTTTTCTTTCTAAATGATGGAAGTTCATTTCTAGATTTCACCCAAATAAAAGAAAATATTGCCATTTTCATAAATAAAAAAATGATTTTTTAAATGTTTTTTACTAATGTCAAATTTTTCGTGAAGAAAATGAGATCTCTTTATTTAGAAAATTATATGATTTGATTGGCAAACGTCTTTTCGGTCATGGAAATATCATAAAGATAAGAAACAATCTACATAATGTCAAAATTGCTGAATCATAGCACCACAAAAGCTTCAATAAATTAATTTTCACATCTGTGCAATACTTACGGTTTCAACTAGTACCGTAACATTATGAAAAAAAAAAACTATTACCGTAACATTACGATGAAAAAAAAAAACTAGTACCGTAACAAAAGATTTCTTTGTACGTTGCTCTTCAATAAGTATATGGTCAAACAAATTTTAATTTGACAAATTTGCGTAAATTTGATAGTTATTAAATTGCAACAATTTTTCAGTCAGGTCACCATCTTTGATTTTGATTATTTAATGCATCGAAGTGCTTTCCATTGTTTACATTTGCTGGATAGGAATTTAGCCAATTTTTAACATGTTGATATGGTATCCATGCAGCAATGGCGTGGTGTCCAAAAAAATGGCGCACCTTTTTTTTCCACTTCGACAAAAATTAGTTGGACTTGTATCAAAATATATGCATCAATTGCAAAATTAAAGGTGTAGTCGTAAATGAAATCAAAGTTAGGCGACCCGATTGCAAAATCTACCAGATATCACTTATTATAATGGAACCTATTCCATTAGTGTGAACAGACTTGAGGGAACTTTTTGGCCAAAATCTCCCCTAGCATTTATGATAGCAGGGTAATCAAACATTAAGTCAGAGAACAAAACTTAGGAAAGCTTGCCATTAAAGAGGTGATCAACGAGTAGCGGCCCGATCATATCCCAAAAGCCCGAAAAAAAAAATGGGGGGCTCGAGTAATGTAGGCCTGGCCTGTCCAATTTTGGTCCGCCCGCCCGCCCGAGCATTTCTATGCAAATTTTTATATTACGTGCAAATTTGGACAGCACATTATGACCAACCTTCGAACTTGATCTTGCGTGAACCTTGCTCTATGATCTCCTCTATCGTCCATGTAAATTGAGCTCAAAATTGGTAGCTCCTACCGAACTACATCGTTTTTCATGAAGCCAAAAACATATACATGACTACATAGGGTGTGTTTGGTTCAATTTTGAGAGGATGTGTTGGGAAAAATATAAAAAATCTTTAAACTAAAAGAGTTTTACAAAATGTAAGTAGTATTTAATAAAGTGTAATTTAAAAACACGTTGAAATACAACTTTGTTCTAAATGCTGTCCGCACATTTTGCAAAGCCCTTTTGCTTTTATTTATAAAAAAAAGAAGAAGAAAAAACTCAAAAGTGACCAAGGACTAGTGGCTGGCAAGCCTTCATCAAGACTCCAACTAGGCCAAACTTGGTTATTAAAGAGCCAGATTTAACGACGGGAGCCTCACTTGAGGTTGCTCGATTTTAGACAATGCCTCGGTTCGCACCATCTAGGTAGGTGACCACCTGGGTTGCGTGAACATAGGCAATTGTCGGCTTGACTTGCATGAACTCGGGTGGATGGTTGCCTTGGTCGTGCGATCATTGGCCTAGGTTGTGCGAACTCAGGCATTAGCCGCCTGCGGGGCACGACCTCATGCGAGGTTATTGATAGCTTGTCGGCCACTAGTCGATGGTTCACTAGTCGCTCACCGGTGGCTGAGAAATTCATTAGAAAGGTAAGGGTTTTGAAGAACACTTTTATGATTAAGAAAGTAAAAATAATGTAAAATAAAAATAAAAAAAGTTCTATTTGCATTTCAAAATTGTAGTATTCTAAGATGCTTCCATATTTGTCTTAGGCTAAAAATCTTTGGAAATATAATTATATTTCCCCAAAACTGTTCAAAATTTTTGCTAAACGTCATATATATTTTATTGAGGAACTTTAGGGCACTGTAACCCTTTCAAAATGTCAAATCAAATGCACCGTAAGTACCCAACTCTTCATTCGGCGGAAAAGTCTGTTCAAAAAAAAAAAAAATCGGCGGAAAAGGCCAAAAACCCTAATTTTTTTTATCTTTTGATTTATAATCAATTTCTTCTTTTGAAAGAGAGAGAGAGAAGGAAGGAGAGATTGAGTGATGTGTGGGAGATGACAATCGAAAAGACTGAGGGAGATTAGATGGGTTGAAAGCCCCACTTGCGGCTCGCACGTGGCGGTCATCTTCTTGTGAAGATGTGAAAAAAATTGATTGGGAAAAAGAAAAAAGAAAAAATTAGGTTCTCTCTTATTATGTTTGCTTCACGCAAGCTGCTTCCCACAGCTATTGTACGATTTCCCACACGCTTTGCCGTGACTTCAAAGCTTTAAATTAAGTAGGTTCAATTTGCAAATCTCCCACTCCATCATCTTTTTTATTTTCTTTATATTTATTTATTATAAGATCAAACAAGTATTTGGAAAAATTCCAAAAGAGAATTTAATAACTAGATCAAACGGCCGTTTGTCGAGAGAGTCGCCATCAAAGATCTCTCTCCAAAGATTTGAAATGGAAATTGAGTCATCTTGAGGATTATTTTTTCCTCTACTCACGCATTCATTTTGCACGTGCTTATGTAAATTTAGCATTTACCCAATGCCTTTACATACTTTCCGATAAAAAAAAAAAAAAAAAAAAACCTTTACATACTTGGAAATAGGCAGAAATTATGGTAAAATTTAATGAAGATAGAGATTTAAGGAAAACATGTAGAGATTACCTCAAATAGCGATTCACAATTTTTTCCTTTTCATTTTTTGCGCCTTGAAGTCTTGAAGTAGCTCTTGGTTAAGAGCTTGTTGATAGTAATAGCTTAGACATTATAGTCACATGAAATAGGGTTTAGATGGAATAAGAAGTCGCCTCTTGAGAACGGACCGGTAAGTGAGGGTTGGAGTTTATCCAAACGACAAAATCATGATTTGCACCCATCAAACATCATAATCATCGTGATAAGCCTTTTTAGATGCGATATTAATTTGTTTCGCTATTCTAATTAAGAAATCACGTGTTTCCACAAGACGGAATAAATATGGAAATATTAAATGTTTGAGGTTGTTGACGGTCAATATATAAGGTCAGTACATGTGATCTAATGCGATAGCTCCATCTAAATATTTAAATAAGTAGATCATATTATAAGAAAATCGAGCGTCACTTAACATAATAAATTTATAGATCAATTCCAACAGATTTTATGATGATTTATGCAAGAATAAATAAAACATAAATAAAACAATATGGTTTAAGACTGACGACCCACCACCAAATATAAGGGTGATGACCCACCACCAAATGGCTCTCCATTTCTTTCTCCCCACCCTGAGATTTTGCGCAGTCTCTCGACGCGGAGGAACTTCATAGCACGATCGCCTGCGGAGGGTGAGAGAGAAACCCTCGAAGATGAGCAATAAAAACGACAATAACACCGCCAGCAACAGCGATCCCAACGGGTCGTCGTCGTCGAGCACCGCAAGCGGCGGCGGTGGCGGCCCGTGCGGCGCGTGCAAGTTCCTGCGGAGGAAGTGCGTGAGGGGCTGCGTTTTCGCGCCCTACTTCGACGCCGACCAGGGCCCCGCCCACTTCGCCGCCGTGCACCGGGTGTTCGGGGCGAGCAACGCCTCCAAGCTCCTCGCCCGGGTCCCCGCCCACCGCCGCCTAGACGCCGTCGTCACCCTCTGCTACGAGGCCCTCGCCCGGGCCCGCGACCCCGTCTACGGCTGCGTCGGCCACATCTTCGCCCTCCAGCAGCAGGTAAGCGCACCGTAACTGTACTTTACTGTACTGTACACTCTTTCGACGCCTGAATCGATGAGCTGTTGCAGTGACGGAAAATCTCCTTGAAACTGTATCATGGATGTCGTCTGCCTAGAACAGTGTAATCCGTAAGCTGGAGACTTATGGAATTATGCGTAAATTAGGCATGGACATCGACGGTTCTTGCTTGCAGAAGCTTTCTGAACTTTTGGTCTCTCTTTGGTGTTCTTGGTTTCTGTTTTCATTTTATTGAAAATCACACCACTTCTCAAAACAAGCCGAGAGTTAAATTTAGTCTCCGAAAACCTAATTATAGGTGCTCCACTTCACCCCCAAAAACTCGCGGTTCTTGCTGGTTGTGGTGAAATTGTTCAGGACAAGATTGATCATTATCGCGTGTGTAAGATGTCAAGAACTAGCAATTGACTCGAGGGTAAAATTCTCCTTTCGAGAACATGGCTGCATGTGGATTCCGTAGGGTCCTGACCCCAGATCTACGCGTTGTGTTTGCTTTCGATTTCTATTACTAATGAAATTATCAAATATCAATTTATTTTGGGCCAAAAACGAAGAGAGACTGTCGCTGTGACAGTGACGTGCGCACCTAGTCAAACTTCACCGCTCAAAGAAAAAACATATTTTCGGGCTCCCGGTCTTTAGGGTTTCCGTTTCCTCCTTCGGGCGCGTTTTGATGAGCTACCCACATGTAGATTAGTAGGTTAGGCCTCGGTGACGTCTTCTCCACTATCCTTTCAATGGTCGAACTCGGTGGTTACGCCGCCGTCCTCCTCCGCCGTCAGCTTCAGCTCCGGAGACTGGCGTGGGCCGGGCGTTCTGCTTTTGATAGGGCTCCTCATAATTCATGGGTTGAAATCCATTGAAATTAGCTTCTTGAACAGTCTCTTCTTCTTCGCGTCGGCGTGTAGCAGCAGTTTTTCACCTTTTCTTTCGAGTCGCATGTCTTTCTTTCTTGCAGTGAAAAAGCAAACCCTTCTTTCTCCTGTTCATTAGGGTTTTTCTGGCTCTGCAGCTTAATAAATGCCGCTCGGGTCTTCCAAAAAATCCGCGCAAAAGTCGTACTGAGTTCCTTGTTTTGGCCACTTACTTCACTCACTGACTGCGAGAGAGAGAGAGAGAGAGAGAGAGAGAGAGGAGTGAATGAGCGGGTACAAAGTCAAAGTTTTGCTTCCCGGATTTCCAAGCAGTCTTTATAGCAGCTCGAGATATGTATGAATGGCAAGTTTTGGAAAATGAATTTTCTCTAGAATTCCTCCATTCCCATTTCATACCTCCGGTGGGGAAAAAAATATGGCTTGGAATCAATGTTTTTCTAAAACAAATGATGGGTCATGTTAATGAATGTCCAAAGGCCCTTGTTTAATAATCAATTAAGAAAATTTTACGATTTTCAATGTATAAATTACTCTACTTGAATTTTCCTAAATGAAATGTAGATAAGATTATGCTTTTATGGGTCTGATCTGACATTGGCATTTACATCTTTTTTCGCCACGGAATGTTGCTCTCTTTTGCTGCCAGCCTCTGCTGTCTGAATCTGACATTGACCACCTGAGAAAAATATGTTCATGTCAATCTCGATCGCTAAAACATTTCTGAGAGAACAAAATCGTCTAATTGCTTCCCTCCTTTTTGCCAATTTCGTAGGGGTTTCGATTGGCGGTCATGGTCAAATTTTAATAGTCTCCAGTTCAAAAGCAAATAGAAGGTCCTTTTCCTAGGTTTCTGTGGGTAAAAGCCCATCTGATGGATAGCTGCAACCTGCAGGGGGTCTCCGTCACATCTCCTCTGACACATAAAGGACCCCAATTCATTAATTTGAGCTATTATCATAGTTATTATATTAGTAAAAAAAGAAGAAGTTATTATATTAATATGGTGTACCAATAATTACTTTTACTTAGGTTTAAAATATGCGGTTCTCAATTATGAGCTCGCTGGCCTTGTTAAACTACTCTTTGATAGGTGTCGTTCTTGGGAGTATTTGACAGAGAGAGCAAGGTGCTTTTGATTTGCCGAGACGATACCTGTAGTAATAATGCACAAGTAGCTAATATGTGTCTCACGTCAGAATTGATTATTCATTTAAAAGTCGATCGAATATGTGGATTCGAATTTGACCTATGTCTTCCCTTTCTCTTGACCTATTGTAATGAAATGACTTAGAACTTACCCTGCGTTCTTGTCCTATCTTCTTGTTCTCTTCTTTTTGTCACATATGGTGTGTTTTAGGGTTAGAGAGATGATTTAAGCATCTTATGTAAGGGATGTTTAATTGATTTAATCGCTACATAGATCGATTATAGTATGACCTATATACTTCGTTCTTTATGCAGGCTGGTTGCTATTGTCATTTTGGAAGTTACCTTTTACTTCTGTCTTTTTAAGAAACGGAGAATTGTTATTAAATATGTAATGGGTATTTTGGTGTATATATGGATAAATGGTCACAAATTAAGCATTTTTCTTTTACATTCCGAATTGATAGTGTTAAAGAAAGAATTATGCAGTAATGAAGTCACATAATGGTTGTTGCATAAATCGGAACCGATGAAGGGCTAGCTCATACAAATCGTTCTTGTAATAGTCGAGTGTTTTCCATTGACTTATGATTTTGGCTTAACTAGAACTACGTATGTTGCATCCGTTCGCTGTAGGTGGTGAATTTGCAAGCCGAGCTAGCCTACGTTCAAGCCCGTCTCGCTTCGCTGCAGCACTTCCCTCTACAGCCACTGCCGCCCCAAAGCCCGCCGCAGTCTGAACTCCAGTCCTCCTCCGACACGGCATTGCTCTCGGAAGTGGTGCCCAACCCGACTCTGCCAAATATGTACTTCAACTCCTATCAGCTTCAAAATGGTGCATTGGCTGGCCTGCCGAACTTTCGCATGAATCTGGCTGAAGAACGGGAGATCGAAGATGCCCAACTGCATTCATTGGCTAGGGTTTTTATCTCTTCGTCCCGACACTTGCCTCCTCCAGGGGTGAGATTCGACGGCTCGAGTCCGGGCAAGAATTTATAGGATGATTAGCATAGTGGATTGGTGCAATCTCAATGTTTCCTGTACTACCAGCTTTTGCCAAATTGAAAGGTGCAATCTGGGTGTCTGTCATGACAAATTTTCTAACCCCTGTGAAAAAAAGTTGCCTTCTAGCTGTGAATTTTGCATTTTGTACACATTAGTTCATGCCCTAGCGAGCTGATTAATGTATTTTCTGGAGCCATATGGGATTGAATTGTATGTATAACTCCGTTGTACTTAACCTTTAGAAACTCAATTGGTAGGAATGAAGAACGAACTGAAGGCAACAAATTTTAGAAATTTGGAGCATTCTTTTCTTCATGTCACCTGACCTGACAATGCATGCAAGTTAGGCTCGTGTGCTCCCCTCGATGCAGGCAATTTACCACTCTTACACTTTAGATTCGGGGTGAACAGTGAGATAACTTTGGTGGTGAACCCTAAGAAATGCAAGTAGAACCAAATTTGAACTCTTGTGAAGAAAACCGAAGAAAATGATATCCTTGCTGGTCTTATAGACTGCCTGCTTCTCTCAAAACTTGACCTTGCTAGATTTTCCCGTCTGCAGTTTTCTTATTTGAAGTTTTTTTTTTTTTTTTTTTTTAACCTTTTTTGATTTCTGTATGTACCTTTTTGTGACTGTTAGCCGGTCACTTACCTCTTTCCTCTCTAAGATACTTCTCAAATCTTTTTTTTTTTGGTAACGATACTTCTCAAATCTTGATGTGTACCAACTGCAGAAATCTAAAATGGGAAAGAAATTGGAGGAAGACCAAGTTACATGGCGATTAATTTATATATTTAAAAAAGATCTGTTTTGGGCAAAATCTTGAAGTCGGCTGGCCCCTTTTTTTTTTTTGGGTGACCATCGGCCGGCCTTTTTTACCTTTTCAATTTCTCAAAACTTTTAATGTTGTTGAACACCCCCACCCCCAAAAAAAAAAAAACACAAAAAAAGAAAATCGCAGCTTGTATAGTATTAGAGTCGTAGATATCCTGTTAGACCAGATATTGATAGAGGATTGATTAATTGTTGATTTGAGTTATTTAAGTTAAGGATCTTATTGTTTATTTCCTATTTTGTTTGGGCATTTCTTTCTTAAATTTAATTCTTTTCAGGAGAGAATTATTCGTTAATACGAAGGTGTAGCTACTGGTAACTTTATGAAACACTGGCTCTACAATGTTCTCTATTTAGCTTTTCACTTACCTCTTTCCTCTTTAAGATACTTCTCAAATCTTGTTGTGTACCAACTAGGGGTGAGCGGTTCCAGGTTCCGGTTCGGTTCCGTCTGGAACCTGGAACCTACCCTCGGGTACAGGTTCCTCAAAATGAGGAACCTGGAACCTACCCTGTCATAAGTTCCAGAGTCGGTTCCAGGTTCCAACAGGTTCCTTCTTCTTCTTCTTCTTTTTTTTTTTGTTATTTTCAGATTTGAACTATAACATATGCGCACGTTACCCAAAAACTATAACGTACGCGCACGTTACAAAAAAAAAAAAAAAAAAACTATAACATATGCGAACGTTACCAAAAAAAATATAACGTATGCGCACGTTACCAAAAAAAAACTATAACGTGCATGCACGTTACTAAAAAAAAATATAACGTATGCGCACGTTACCAAAAAAAACTATAATGTACGTGTATACTACACGGTAACTTCCCATTGACATGTTATCTTGATACATTAACTTCGCACTGCACAACAATAATAGAATATAATTAGAAATTTCAAAACAAATAGCAAACTAGAAAGTATAAATAAAACACCACTAAAACAAGAATGTCTAGAGGTACAAGTTTTGAAAACAATTTCGATTAAACCCTTAAATGAACTCAGAAAATTCTGAAATTTGGACACGTTGTATTTAAGACCTAGAGGTACAAGTTTCATGAAAAAATCGTAGTCCAATTCGTTATGGATTAAAAGATAAAATCGATTTACTTTTCCTATTCTCTACTTGCACAGTTTTTGAAACATTTTTGGTTAAATAGGCAAATGAACTACAAAAATTACGAAATTTAAATATGTTGTAGGGAAGACATGAAGAGAGATATTTCATGCAGAACACATTTCCAAAAGAACCTCATACAAAGTGATATAGTCCATGCATTGCAACTTACAAGATCCGAACACATCAGATTGCACAGTTTTAGAAACATTTCCGATTAAATACCCAAATGACCTTAAAAAATTATTAAATTCGATTATGTGATAGCCAAGACCATAAGGTAGATACTTTATGAAAAAATCGAAGTCAAATTCGTCCTAGATAATTAAATATGGACAGTTAAAATCCCTGTTCGTAGTACCGTAATTCCAGATCTAATCATCTCCAAAGGACCACGATTTCACCTACCTATTCTTGTTTCTTTTCTCTAAATTTTTTATATGTTGTACCTCAGGTTGTCCTTTATAACTTTTGTTAAGAAACCGAAGTGAAATTTCGACAAAAAGGTTGCCTTACAGTCCATGCATTCATCAAGGTTCGGTCCCAAAATCTCCAGATCTAGTCTTTCCAAAGAATAACGATTTCACCCACTTATACTTGTTTGTTTTGTCCCAAATTTGAGTATGTTATACTCCAAGAAGTCCTTTACAACTTTCACTTAGAGGCTGAAGCCAAACTTCAACTAGAACATCACATACAAGTCACTAGAACATCCAAGGTCGAGCTTTTTCTGCCCTAAGTAACGGTTCGAAACAGGTTCCGGTTCGAAACTGGTTCGGTTCGGTTCCGGAACCAGGGCGAACTCGGTTCGCTTAAAACCAGAACCGGAACTCCCGGTTCCTAGAAAAAAGGAACCAGAACCGGAACCGGTCCCCCTTGGAACCGGGAACCGAACCAGACCCTCCTCCGGTTCGGTTCCGGTTCCCGGGTTACCCAGGAACCGCGCTCAGCCCTAGTACCAACTGCAGAAATCTAAAATGGGAAAGAAATTGGAGGAAGACCAAGTTACATGGTGATTAATTTATATATTAAAAAAAGATCTGTTTTGGGCAAAATCTTGAAGTCGGCCGGCCTTTTTTGACCTTTTCAATTTCTCAAAACTTTTAATGTTCTCCCCCCCAAAAAAAAAACACAAAAAAAAAAGAAAAAGAAAACGCAGCTTGTATAGTATTAGAGTCGTAGATATTCTGTTAGACGAGATATTGATAGAGGATTGATTAATTGTTTGATTTTAGTTATTTAAGTTAAGGATCTTATTGTTTATTTCCTATTTTGTTTGGGCATTTCTTTCTTATATTTTAATTTTTTTTCAGGAGAGAATTGTCTGTTAATATGAAGATGTAGCTACCGGTAACTTTATGAAACACTAGCTTTACAATGTTCTCTATTTAGCTTTTCACGCATTAACTTGCTTTGGTATAACTGTAACTAAACTGTAATTGTACTGTGCTGTGAAGTGTCGTAAATTATATATTTGGTAATTATATTTAGTTTGATTTGAAAGCCTGTTTGGTATAATCGTGATTGAACTATAATTGTGCCGTGAAGTGTTGTGAATTATATATTTAGTATTACCTTTTTTTCAGCCACAACACCTCAAATTTGATTGAGACAGTTTTCTAAAAATCAAACATGAATAGACAAATGCAATTATTCGAATTTACCAGCATGAAAAAAATAATTTTGAATAGACGTGTCCTCATGCGATTGATTACCAAACATGAGTATGACTACACCGGATATGCCGTTCATTAACCTTTTTTTGTCAGCATTACTTATGCAATCAATTCTAATTCTAAGTTAAAAAAACTCTGTGTAGCTGTGCAAAATGAAGGGAGCCAATAACGTGATTCCCTATGCTTTTAATCTACTGTAGATGGTTTGACAACCCCTATTTCTATTTTAGAAACAATTTTTCTATTCCAGACTTGATTGTGGAATAGAAATCCGTTTGATAAAATTATTCTATTTTTCTATTTCTGAAATAGATTTTTGTTCTAGAAATAAGTTTGGAATAAAAATCAGAAGTAAAAATTTTCTACTTCTTTATTCCTGGAACATAAATGAGAAATAATTTTTTTTTTTATCGTTCGTCCTTGCTATATGAATTGGTCCTCCATCCATCGCCGTCGACCATCATCCGTCGGTTGCCAGCCGTCGCTGTTGTCGCCCGCCGTCCATCGCCGGTTCGCCGCTGTCTACCGGTCTGCTAGTCTGCCGCTATCCAAAATGAAGAATTTTTGTGTCGTTATCAAACGAATTTCTATTTTAGAGTAGAAATATTATGTCGTTATTAAACGGGTATTTTTGCTTAGGAACTCATCCAGAAATATAAATAGAAAAATCTATTTCTCTTCAAGAAATTAATTTCTGGCCAGAATGGTTATCATTCGTGCCCTTATGCGCTACAATAACCTGGTAAAAGCTACAACTAGTCAGGTATTTATGATCTCCAAGTCAAGAGACTCTTGGTTGGCACAAGAGACTCTTGAAACAACCCCTTGTATTTGGAATATTCATAATCTGTCTCTCTCAGCATGTTGCTTTCAGACATCACGATAAAGGTCTTTTTAACATTCCATCTCCACGCAATCTCGGCAAATGCCCCTAAATTCTCCACGTTTGATAATGTCACTTTTGTCTCCTGAGAGAATGCTTGCCACAGCGTACTTTCTGGGTACTTCACCAAGCCTAATGAGACAGGCGACGATCAATTCAACGACTTGCACAAGGAAAGGCAGGGACGTTCACGACAAAGCTTTCCCCTACTAGCAATCATTTCAAATTTTCCTGCGCGTTCAGAATGTCTGACTTTCGGGGAACTTCCCAGGGAATTTCCAGGAACTGAACATTAATCTTGCTTGCTTCTAAATATAATTAAGAGTTCATCGGACGCTATAAAAACACCAACATCACAGATTCTTGCCGTGCTCATCAAACTCTGCAAAACATCGTTTTAATCAGACAGGAGTCCCGAGAGTTGGCATGAAGAGGTTGGCACATCTTTCTTGCTTTCTCTTTCTTGTTCTCTTATGCACGAGTGTCGCCTCATCCATATTGCTCTTCGATATCAGTGTCACCAGCCACAACGTTTTCGTTTCCACCTTCATGCTCGTTGTGAGATTGAACCGGGCCATTGGTAAAGTTGTGTTTAGCTTCATGGGCGTTGTGATCTTTCTTGGGTTCCGAAGGAGTTCGAAGCAGATGACCAGTGGAGATATTGATGGGATGTTCTTTGTGCCGCATTCGCCAGAATATGTCGACCATGAAGTCATGTTAGTCCAAGAAGAGAACAAGGAAGGCGGCGACAGCGACGATGATGAAGATGATGAGTGCAGCGGTTCTGATGGCTACGAGGAAGATAACGATGATGACATGGAATCAGAAGAGGATGAGGACAGTGAAGCCGAAGAAGGAGATGGCGATTTGGAGAGGAGAAGCGAGGAGTTCATTGCGAAGATGAATAGCAAATGGAGAGAGGAGCTTCTGCATGAAAGGCTTCTTTGCGTGGTGTAACCATCAGCTCCCAAATTGGAGCTCTTGTAGATACCATACAGTTACTTTAGGAATTTGAGTTAAACTAGGTTTCGATCGCTTCTTCCATGGTTTTGAAGGAAGGAAGCACATATGATGTTTTTGGTTATGTGAGTTACTTTTGTTTTTTGTGAATATATTGTGTGACGTTATAATAAAGGTCGTTTGATGTTCAATCCATCAACAACCTGTAGCTCCTTTTATAATGGAAGAATTTGTAGGCACAAAGGGCAAATTAGTTATTAAGTACATGACACGATCGACTGATGGTGGGATCAAGCTCAAGACCTCTCAGTTCCTGAGGTATATGACCCAAGCTATTAACCTAGCGTAAAAACAACCCTATCTCATTTTTCAATAAATTAATCATCAGACACTGATCACCAAGTAGTTATTAAGTATACGAGATGATTGACTGACCTCGGGATCGAGTTTGGGACCTCTCACGTCCTGAGGCGAATGGCCCGAGCGTATTGTCAACTGTGCCAATCCACTTGGGTTGATTGAACCTACTAAGTTACAAGATTGTGTGAAGCTTAAATAATCAATTGCGCTTCCATCTAGTTAATGTAATTCCCATTAACCGATCTATGAAGTCAGTAGGGTAACTTATGAGTATGGATATGCAATTAGACTGACTTTGTCGTTACTGAAAACAAAGGGTGGTGGTACATGTATCGAGATTTTATTAAAAACAGCATACTAAACGACGTGATAGCTCAACGTGACATGTTACTTAGTGACTCTACTAGTTAGTCTTCCTATTAAATGTGTCTTAACATTTGTTTTAAGTATTTCATCGTCCTTTTGTCTGTCTTTTATATGAGGGTAGGAGTTAAGAATCTTACGTTGAGTTAATTGACATGACTTCAAGGTAAGGAAAGAAATTTATGTTAGGAATGATTGGTTTCCAGTCTAGTCCAATTCCATCTAGGAATTGGGAATCGAACTAGAGGAATCGGTTCCCATTTTAAGGAATCAAAGGCTAGTCCAGTTCTGTGGCAGTCCAATGAAATTGGTCCATTCTATGATTTCCTTCAAGTCTCATAAATGCTTAGACCACAAACCAAAAAACTAAAGGAAAAACAAGATTTATAAAAATTTGAAATTATATATATAATTCAAATAATCTGTCGACATGGGATGGATTAGCGGACATAAATACTATGAAAAAAATAATCATATAATAAGATTAGAAAATCTCTGGCCAATAATTCAAATCGTATGTCGACATGGGAAGTCAATGATCTATTAAATTGATGGAAAAAATAAAATGATTCATTAGATTGTTAAAACTATTTAGCTTTTGATGGAATTTGATACGATTTAACAATCAACTATTATTCTGGCAAAAATGGAATATCGATATTCAAAGTTAAAGAAAATAACAAGCCTAATAATGATCGTTCGAGTGCACACATGACTAAATGCGACTAGTTATGGTATTTATTAAACAACTTTTCTAGATATAAAGCAACATAATTTTTTTTTTTAATAATCTATTCGCTATTTTGAACTTTTTTTCTCTAAAGAGCATTAAACAACATGAAATCGAAATGCTTAATTTCTCCGTCTCGAAGTTTATAAACCCTGGCTTGTCAATTTCACAAGAGTATAAAGCATTACTTTGAATAAATTCATGAAATTCAATAAATGAGTCCGAAGATAGCTACCAAATAAATATGACGTCATAAATGAGGTATGCCTCATTGCGTAACTAGAGAAAAATGGATCGGGCGGCATGTAGGGACACGTATTATTCTACGAATTTTACATTTTTAGTTTTTTATTTTGTTGCTGACCTGTCAACGTTATCGGCCCCTATATAAGTCAACTATATCTGTTCAAAGAACTTCATTTTTGATCCAATGTATTATATTCCCTATAGAAGTCAACTATATCTGTTCAAAGAACTTCATTTTTGATCCAATGTATTATATTTCGTTATGATTTAAGGACAAATCAATTTTCCGTCCATAAGTTGATGGAAAAGACTTATTCAACACGGGCAAATCAACATATGTGCTTGCTTGTACAAGTGTCTTAAAAGAAAAGTTAAACGCTGGGTCCTCCCGCGTTGAGGAGTGTTCAATTTTAGTAGTTGTACTTCGTTTTAGGTACAAAAACTAGTCCTTGGTTTATTTTTCAATGAAAATTATTATATCTTTTAAACCACATCTCTATCCTAAATACATGAGAAAATGTCATATTTAAAGAGCAACTAAAAATCAAGTATTCAACGGTGATTTCAACAACAAGTGTGATTGATCTGATTGAAAGTCTCATTAAAATCAATTCCATCTTGTCCAATAATTTAACATCAATCAGTTTGAGTATAAATCCATATAGAAGAATCTAGAGCTTCTCTTTTAGAAAAAAATACATAATATTTAAATATTCTAGACATAGTTACTCACTATTTTACCGGAAAAATATTTTAGATGTGATTTTAATAAGAAATCTTTGAATTGTAAAATTTTCAAGAAGTCCGCATAGTATTGACTGTAAATCCCATTTGGAATGGAGATAGGAAAGACTATACCTAAAAGCCTTATCAATCGATTTTACAAGGACAAAAGTATACTTAGGACTGATATTGCCACCAAAAAAAAAAAAAAAAACACAAAATACAGGGATCGAACTTGTCCAAGTGGGCTCTATGTGTCCATTTACTGGTGTAAACTAAGCACAATCTATCCACGTTTGGACGGAAAATTTGAAGTGTGTCCTTAAATTATCACCGGAGATAACTTCAAGGACCAAATTATACCGAAATATAATAAAGGGACCAAAACTTAATTCTGGCAATAGTAGAATACTAAAAAAGTTTTTAATCTATTACATTTGTACAAATTTGGTTTTAAACCTTTTAATTGTGCCAACTAAATTCTAAATCGTTTAATAATTTGTCAATGTAGTTCATATGGTTAATTTCGATTGGAAATCGCTAAAATAGATGCTTTTCTTTTTTTCCATTCTTTGTTTCTTTTTTTTCCCAACTATAGACTATCGAGGCCCTCGCCGGCCATAGGTGAAGGCATCGAGTCCTTGCTTGGATCCAGATGAGGGCCGCCATCCTTGTTTCCCTTGTAATTTCCCCTAGTCCTTAATTAAATAATAAGGAAATTTCAACTCACCGAAACAATTCTTTGGATTCATGAACCATTCCGCGACCCATCAATAGAGGACACGACTTGAGAAATTATGGGGAAAATTGCACTTTCCGTGGCAAAAGACGAAACGGAAGTTCTGGCGATTGACTCCCCCTATTTGAACTTTGAAGATTTCAATGTTGTCGAGCGGCTGAATTCGATTGCTGCGAAACGTTCCACGAGCCGAATGAATTCGATTACGACATCGGTCATTCCCAAGGGGGTTCGATCGCTTGGTCATTAACGTATTTCTTAGCGTATATTTCCTTACAATTCCCCCAGATTCATTAGTCGTCTGGCAGGTATGACACATGATGTATCTATCGTCACGAGAACACGATACCGGGAGTGAGAGCGACGCGTCAAATGTACCAAACGGGAAAATATTGGGATTCGACAACTCATGCATCATCGCCTATTGGCGACGAGCCCAAATAGTCAAATAATAGATTTGTAATCCCTAGTGATGACTTTAAGGGAACTTGGATTATTCAAATCGTTGTCGTGGACCTTGATACGTAAGCCAGTGATTCGAGAATGCATGATGGAGGCTATGAACCACGATGACTTGTGTGGCCAACTAAGCCCTTTGCACATCCTAAGTGACTTTGGTCTCGTATAAGGGTGATTGGTTTCAATATGTTCGATTGCCACCCTGGAATCGAGAGCCGGACTGGACATGATTATTTCATAATTTGCAGACTGGAAAATTGACCTTACCCACCCTAGAATCGGATCGGCCGGTTTCGATCCAGTTGTCTTGGTAACTAATGGTTTTTTTTTTAATGTTTATTTTTTTTTTTCTCAAAAGTTCCTATATATATAGAAAGTTATTTTAGTGTATAATGAAATGAATAATCACAAGGAAATTGCTAGAATTACTTTCATAAATATTCTTTTTACATTTTAGATTCGCAGTGAACCATAAAAAATGTGAACCCTTGTCAAGAAAACCAAGGAGAATGAGATTCTTGCTCCTCTCCTCTTTAAGATACTTCTCAGATCTTGATCAATTGCAGAATTATGCTTTATAGACTATCAATAGTAGGATGGCATTTAGTACATGCAATTTTGATTAACTAAGGATTTTATAAAGAGAAATGATTGTGTGATAGTATTTAATCTACTGTGAAAATAATAATTTATTTTGGACTACAAAAAAATAAATAATAAATAATTATAAATTATTATGAAACTTACTCTTTCAAGAATTTATGACTCATAATAAGTTATTATTTTTCACAGTAGCCAAAGATTTTATGTTACTAAAGTCCTTTGAAAAGTTGATTTGCTTATGATGAATCCTTTTACTCAATCGTAACTCATTGTGTGATGTTAAACTAATTTGATTTTAAACGAGGTTGTGGCATTTATGATTCAAAAATCTTTTACCACGAAGAATAACCTTTTGCTTCGTTGGCCCAAAAAGGAAAATCTGACATGCCACCCCAAAGTGGCTATTGAAGACAATCCACAATGGGAACAGAAATTGGAGGAAGGCCAAGGTCCCGTTTTTTTTTTTTTTTTTGGTCAGGAAAGGAAATATTATATTACGAAAGAACCGTATTACAATAGCCCACAGCTTGGGCATCCGCGTACAAAAGATCCGAAAGAAGGGGAGGGAGTGATGAGGCCTAGTTCGGAGGGAGTGTACCATGAGAATGGGCCTTAGCAGCCTAATCAGCCACCCAATTTGCTTCACGCCGACAGTGACGAATCGTTAGGGCATCGAAGAGAGAAATTTTGGCCGCCGCTTCTGCAAGTAAAGGGCGCATCTCTCAGGGCGTCGAGGATGGATTATGCACTGCATCGATCAACGTTAGACAGTCAGATTCAAGGACGAGTCGTTGATGATGTTTTCCATTCTGTAGCAGGTAGTCAAGAGTGTGCAGGAGCGCCTGGATCTCGCTGTGCAGAGCCGAGTTTGCTGTGTAATCACAGGTAAAGCCATGGAGGAAAGTACCGGTATGATCTCTGAATATACATGCCATAGCACCTTGTGATGTTGTCTGGTGGTATGCGCCATCAATATTGAGTTTGATTTCATCAGGATCCGGAGGTCGCCACAGGTGATCTGGTGGGGAAGAAGCTCGGTCTGTACATAGCAACGGTTGGGATGAGGGCGCAGAGATCCGCACCTGAGCTAGGGCCTCCTCAACGACCAGCAAGGGATTTGGCCACTTGTGTCGAAAAATAAAACTATTGCGAGCTTTCCAGATCCGCCATAACAGAGCAGCGATGAGATCTATAGAAGGTAAGTGATCCCTACTTTCAATCTGTGCTGTGAGCCACTCATCCATTCGCTTGACTGATCGTGGGGTAATAAGAATGCAAATCTGGGGATGTGACCAAACTCGGCGTGTCCATGGACACAAAAGCAACATATGTTTTGTAGTTTCTGGTGTATTGTGATTGCAGATAGGGCATGTCGGGGCGTCAGAAATGTGCCTCTGATATAGATTATCTCTAGTAGCTAGTGCATTCTGACAAACTGACCAAAGGAAAGGGCGAATTTTGGGGGGTAATTTAACTTTCCAAATAGTTTTCCAGAAAGTCGAAGGAGGTTGATATGATGCTGATGCTTGAGTATGATGCATGCTGTTCTGAAAGTGCCGTATAGCATGGTAGGCACTTTTGACTGTGTAGGCACCATTCTGAGTTTTGTTCCATATAACACAATCAGTAGCAAAGTTAGGACACACCTGTATAGAGAGAATCTCTTCCACTAAGGGGGCATCAAAGTGCTAAGTAAGAAGGGAAATGTTCCAGGTGGTGTTATCTGAAATAAATAGGTCCGCGACCATTTTGGGAGCCTCACGAGCGACAGGACCTCCAATAACCCCACTCGGCAGCCAACGGTCTTCCCAAATGTTAATAGAATGGCCATTACCAACTGACCATAGTAAATGAGGTATAATAGCATCCCTTCCAAGTAGAATACTCCTCCATCTCCAAGATGGTTTTGAGCCTAGGTCAGCATGCAGAAAGTCTCAAGCATGAAAATATAGACCTTTAAAAAGGTTGCTCCAGAGAGAGTTTGGATGTTGAAGTAGCCGCCAAGCTTGCTTACCAAGCATGGCCTTATTAAAATCTAGCAGATCACGAAAGCCAATACCCCCACTTTGCTTGCTAGTTTTAAGAGTGTCACAATTCTTCCAATGGATACTCGATTTCTTGCCATCAGTTTGCCACCAAAATCTAGCAATTTTTTTCTCTATGGATTTACAGATAGACACAGGGATCTTGAAAATTGACATGGCGTACTGAGGAATTGCCTGCACGACAACCTTTAGTAAAATTTCCTTTCCACCCTTAGAGATCAAATTCTCTTTCCACCCGTCTAATTTGGCAGTTACTTTTCCTAATAGCCAAGCAAACATTTTCTCTTAGATTTGCCCCAGTCAGACGGTATACCAAGATATTTACCAGCCTTATCTAGTACAGGTATGCGGAGTTCCCGAGCAAGATTGTCCTTAAGGGTAATAGGACAATCCTTACTGAATAAAATTCCTGACTTATTTCAATTGACTGTTTGGCCAGTAGCATAACAATACTAATTGATGAGGTTAGCCAAATTCTGACATTCAAGTAAGGTACCATCTAAAAAAAAAATAGCATCATCCGCAAAAAAAGAGGTGAGATAAAGTGGGACACCACCTGTTCAACTTGATGCCTTTGATAAGCCCAATGGTAATTGCTTGATTCATAAGATGAGATAAAACATTGGCCAATAATATGAATAGATAGGGTGAAAGAGGATCACCTTGGCGAATACCTCTGGATGGTGTGAAAGATTGAAGTAGTTCACCATTAAACTTAACAATAAAGGAGACCGTCGTGATACATTGCATAACCTAATGGACCCATGTAGTGTGAAAGCCAATCTTGAGGAGATAATCTCGCAGAAAATCCCACTCAACCCTGTCATACGCTTTCTGCATATCCATTTTCAAAACCGCTCGAAATTTCCTCTTACATTTTCTGATATTGATTTGATGAAGCACCTCCTGCATTATTAAGATGTTGTCTTGTATTTGGCGGCCACTGACAAAAGCATTTTGTTCCTTTGATATGAGGTCAGGCAAGTAGGGCTTTAGGCGATTCGCTAGCACCTTAGAGATGATTTTATATCCATAATTACAGAGGATAATTGGACGATATTGATCAAGCCGTTCAGGATGAGGGACCTTAGGAATGAGGGAGATTATAGTCCGATTTAGGAGAGGTGGCATGACTCTAGATAAAAAGAACTGTTGCACAAAAGATAGGAGGTCATCCTGAATAATATCCCAATGAGTTTGGAAAAATAATCCATTTAAACCATCAGGACCGGGTGCTTTAGTAGCTCCCAACTGGAAAGTGGCATCTCGGATTTCCTCCTTAGTGACCGGTGCGATTAGAGATAAGTTCATTTCCTCCGTGATCATACAAGGACATTGATTCAAGACAGGGCCATAATCTCGATTCCCCACGGACTGATATAGATTAGAAAAGTAGTCGGTAGTCATCTGTTGTAACATCTGAAGATCACGTACTCAAACTTGATTGTCATCTTGCAGCATATTAATCGTGTTACGCTGTCGCCGTTGAATAGCAGTGGCATGAAAAAATCGAGTGTTCCAATCCCCCCATTTTAGCCACTTTATGCGAGATCTCATAGCCCAATATTGTTCTTCCTGCTGCCATAATGTCTGTATTTGTTGTTTCAGGGAAGAGACTAGCGGCTGATCATAATGATGATGTGGTTGATTCACATGTTGTTGAAGCTGTTGATATAATACCACAAGTTGTTGGTGACCCTTGGAGAATTTGCGTCTACTCCATTGAGCTAGTGCCGAGGAGACCAACTTCAGTTTAGAAGTAAAGGAGGTTGGCTGATGATGGGAACGCCAAGACCGAATGATAATGTCTTTACATTCCGGGTCCTGAATCCAGAAGGCTTCAAAGACAAAAGGCCGTGTCCGACGATGATGTACTCTAGCCGTGATCAAGAGTAAGGGACTATGGTATGATCCCACAGCAGGTGAAGCAAAAACTTCGGCCTCGGGATAGGCAAGACGCCAGTCCAAAGTGCAAACAGCCCTATCTAATCTTTCCTTAACAAAATCAGCACCCGCCCTATGATTCATCTAGGTAAAAGAATATCCCTTACTTTCAATATCCATGAGGGAACAATCATGCAAGACATCCCTAAAATATTGCATCCGTTGTGAATTAGCCAAATGCTTACCAACTTTTTCCCAATGATAGAGTATGTCGTTGAAATCCCTGATACATAGCCATGTCAGATTGTTGGAAGCACTGATGAGACGTATTGTTGTCCAGAACTGAAGGCGTTGCTGTAAAGTGGCTGGTGCATGAAGAAAGGTTAGTCTCATCCTCACACTAGTAGATAGCTTAGTACATAAAACATCAAAATAGTCAGAGGACAAAGATGCCAAGGTAATGTCTAGCTGGTCATTCCAAAAAAGAGCAAGGCCACCAGCTAAACCGGTAGGATTAATAATAAGAGAGCTAGAGAACTTAAGCTGCTTTTGAAGATGTAGAAGAAAAAACTGCCGATTCTTGGTTTCCATCAAAAAAATACCATCGGGCCTCTCCTTAGCCACGAGGGCTTTAAGGGACCGAACGTCGTGGGGTTGCCCGTACGACGGTTAACTCAAAACTTCATTTGTCCAGCGATGGCTTTTTTGGGCAAGCCACCAGGGCCCATTTTCCAGCTTCATCAGGTTCAAAGATAGGAGTACCCATCAATTGAGTTTTGTTTATGGGGTCATACTGATGGATACGCGATTCATAGGAGCAATACCGCTTTAATTTTTTTGAATTGTCTGCTTAAATATGCAGCTTACTGTGCTTCTGTCGCTTGGTGTTGGAAGAGCCCACTCCTTGGTCTTGAAAGTGTTGTACAGGTGCAACGGCGATGACTGGCATTGTTGAGGTGAGATGGTGTCCTGACTGAGCTGCAGGGGTTAGCCGTGGTCCTGACTGAGGCGCATGAGGTTGTTGCTGAACAAAAATGGGACTATCAGTGCAAATAAGGTCAGTGTTCTGTTGAGGTAATGTTCGGTCTATTTCATTAGTTGGATACTGAACTGGTTCTAACAGAGGTGCTGGTAGGGGAGTCTCAGGTATAACTTCGTCGGGTAAATCATATTTGTATTGAGATACATAAAAAGTGTTCCAATATGGGCTGTGTTCCCTCACTTCAGCTCGTAACCATTGTCCATATGCCATTTTGTCTCTGCCGTCCATTTTCGCGTCAGTAAAAGGAATGTCTTTGCAGTAAGGTGCGTAGTGGCCAAGAATACCACAGGAATAACAAAAGTGTGACAAGCGCTCATACCGAAAGTTGAGCCAGAAGACTTTACCACTGATTCTAATAAGCTGACCCGTCTTTAACGGTTGCTACAGGTTAAGTTCAACCCGAGCTCGCCCAGCCCGCAGAGAGGTGCCTTCCTTATTCTCAGTCTGGACCTCAAGAACTTTACCTATAGTACTAACTGCCTTCTCAATGAAATTTGCAGAACACCATTCCAAAGGCAAACCAAAGACTTGCACCCAGAAAGCGCAAGTAGAGAAATCGTAACAATGCAGCGGAGTATTGGGAACCCAAGATTTAAAATTCACTAAGTGACCAGAGAAATGCCACGGACCATTGTCCAAAACTCTCTGTTTATCAGAGGCAGATTGGAATTTAGCAACATAGATACTAGCTTCCCGTTCAGTTATTTTAACCTGTTCTGTTTTCCAAACACGCTGCAAAGTACTTTGAAAGGCCGGAAGATTAACTGAAGGAGTAGATAAGATTTGACCTACCAGCATCAATTTACATTCTTCAATTTTCTCCGCAGGTAGTGAATCATCCCAATTGTTTATGCTGTGCTCCGGCCAGAGACGACCCAAACGAGAACACAGGGCAGCCAGCCGATTTTCTTCCTCCGGGTCAGGATCAGCCATAATAGTAGATAACACAAGACGGCGGCAAAATGGGTGGCAAGTAGAAGAGTGGGTTCACGACAATGGGTGTGCATGCAACAGGATCTAAGCGGATGAAACGCCGACTGTGGGAAATGAGTGAATTGGCAAAGAAACTGGGCAGAATACTAACTCAATTACCGAAATGGAAGGAAGAAGAAACAGGATTGGAAGAGGCCCATTCTTCAGCAGGGACAATTCCATCGCACCGAAACAACGAACCAAGTGTTGAGGACAAAACAAACGGGCATGAGATGTACGGATGAAGAAAAGTGAGGTGAGGGTTTGCGAGGTGAAAAGAAACTACCATAAGGGTAGATGAAAACTCTAGATAGTCGAGAGAAGAAGCTATTTATATTTTTTTCCCAAAATACAAAAAATAAAAAGAAAAGAAATTCGTCTTATAATGTCAACTAAATTTTTATTGTTTCTTGGCATAGATTTGGAAATCAAGAAGTAGAAAAAATAACTTCTTTATTCCCAAAACTAACTCAAGAATCAAGTAATTTTCCATTTTTCTTTTTCTTTTCTTTTTCCTTTTCCTCTAGCTGGTCACTAGCATTGGCCAAATGAGAGCAGGCAACCTCATTAGCCTTGCCGTGGCTAGGTGAAAAAAATGAAATAAAGAAAAATAAATAAATTTGAAAAAATATTAAAATATGATAACAATTGTCTATGTTAACGTCAATTGTGCAACATAAAATGATTGACATCTACTTTAACGATTTTTGGACAAAATTGACTAGATGGACTCAATTGACAAAATATGAAAATGTTGAGGAATCAATTGACACAATTAAAAGACTTAAGACTAGATCCGCCAAAGTGTAATGGATTTAGCATTTTTTGGACTATTTTCCCCTTAAAACTTGCTAGTATTTTTTTTCGTTGGAGAAACATTTCATTTATTTTCTCAAATATACAATAGAGAAATGCAGTTCAACTATAAATTAAGACAAATCCTAGACAAATCCAAAACAAAACAAGCTATAGATAAGAATATGAATCATTAGATTAAGGTAAATGTGTCACATGCTTAAAAAGCAAATCTGTGATTGCTTCAAATAAAAATCGGTGGCCGATTACTAAATCCATATTCAATAATGAGTGCATACACCGAAATCTCCTTTTTGTTATTACGGCTTTGACTTTTGGCAGCATCCCTAACACCATTACCTTTTAAAGTAATAAGGTTGAATATGTATAGATCTAACACTTGTAAGAGTGAAACCTTCATGAAACTTATCCGATCTCTTTCGAAATTGGACTTGCACACCAACAAAACTCAAGAGAAGTGAAGTCCCAAAATCTCAGGATAAGAACCTCTCTGTAACGGGAGAAAGAAATTTCTTAATCTAAATTACATCAGAAAGAGAAAAGCTCCTCAAAACTCACTAGTATAAATAGTTAAAAGTTTACAGTGACGAGATTTAGACAAATCTTATATTTTGGAGGAAAAAAGGACATGGACATGTGGTCATTCGTTTAACCTTTTCTTGTCAATTGCACAGAGCAATGAATTCCAAGTTTAAATGAGGAAAGTTCTATTCCTTGCTAGGTAAGATAAAGTGAACCAATACCGTAATTACCTATATGCATTTTTAGAGTGTATTTGTTTGAGCAAAAACTTTTTTCACGAATTACTTTACATTTGGTTTATTAAAAAATGATCAGTTACCGGAGAATCATTTACGATCAAAGAAAATGTAAAGTTTTCCTCGAAACAAATATATCATTTGAAGAAAACTTCATAATAAAGGAATTTTTTTTTTGAAAAATCATTTTCTAGGAAAATGCTTTCAACTTTTCAGGCTAGGAAATTCATTTTCCTAATTTTAAGTATGCATGTATTCTTTGATTGTAAATGATTTTTTATTGATTGATCATTTGAGCAAACCAAACACATAAAAGTCCAAAAAACCGATTTGCAATTTTTTTATTTTTTCAATCAAACACACCCTTAATGTATTATAGATAGTTGTCACACGGGTTCAAGTTCTGGACTATAATCTGCTCTAAGCACTTACACTGTACAATAACATAACCTACTTTGGCGGGTTATGATCCTCCAAGAGTTTCACTTAAGCATCATGTAAAAACTACAGTCGGTCAAGTATTTATAATCTCAAGTCGAGAGACTCCTAAACCAACCCTTTGTATTTGGATTTCCTTAATCTCTCTCTCTCTCTCTCTCTCTCTCTCTCTCACGCGGGCGCGCGCACAACATGTTGCTTTCGGACATCCTCCTGATAATAAACTCATTATTAACATTCTATATCCACGCAAGCTTGACATATGTCCATTAATTCTCCCAAGGCCAGTGACGTCTACTGAGCAACTGCCTTGCGCGGTGCGCTTTCTAGAACTTCACCAAGCCTATCGCAACAGATGACGATCGCTCCATTTGCTTACAAAGAACGAGTGACGTTCATGCTTGCGCCATAGCAATTGTTTCTTACCTAGCAATTAATTTAAGTTTGCTGCACGTCCAGAACGTCTGACTTCTGCGAACTTCCTCGGGAATTACCAGGAACTGAACTAGATCTTGCTCCTCTTTTTTTAATATAATGAAGAGCACCCTATAACAACGAACATCGCAGAGTCTTTCCATACTTAATCAAAATCAAGAAGGTTGCGCAGTTTACAGAAAATCGTTTCGATCCCACGGGAGGCCTGAGAATTGGCATGAAGAGGTTAACGCGTCCTTCTTGCTCTCTCTTGCTTGTTCTCCTATGCATGAGTGTCGCTGCATCAATATTGCTCTCCAGTATCGGTGTCACCTGTCACGATGTTTTCGTTTCTACCCTCATGCTCGTGGCAAGATCAAACCGGACCATTGCTTACATCGTGTTTAACATCATCAGCATCGTGATCTTTCTCGGGTTCCTCAGGAGTGCTAAGCCGATAACCAGTGGAGATATTGATGGGATTTTCTTTGTGCCACCTTTGCTGGAAAATATCAACCATGAAATCATTTTATTTGAAGACGAGAACAAGCAAGGTGGCTACAGCGACGACGATGAAGACGATCAATACCATGGTTATGATGGCTACGAGGAAGATAACGATGATGAACTGGAAGGAGAAGAGGATGAGGACAGTGAAGATGAAGAAGGAGACAGCGATTTGGAGAAGAGGAGTGGGGAGTTTATTGCTAAGATGAATGGCAAATGGAGAGAGGAGCTTCTGCATGAAAGGCTTTTTTTGCATGGTGCATGCATCAGCTCCCAAACTGGAGCTCTTGTAGATACCGTGGCATTCACTTTAGGAATTTGAGTCAACTAGGTTTCAACTTCTTCTTCCCGGGTTTTGAAGGCAGGAAGTAGATACCATGCTGTTTTGTTATGTTTGATTTACTTCTGTTTTATGTGAAGATACCGCGTGATGCTGTAATAATCGTTTGATGTTTGAACGTGTATGCATTCATCAAGGTGAAGGGTACATCATCTATAAACAACCTGTTGGAATATAATATGTAGAAACGATAGGATTTTATAATTTACGTTAATGGAAAATCACTAGAGAAATAAACAAGGAATAATAAGGACGCCAGAAATTTATGTGGTTCGATCCGAGTATCGGTACCTACTCATACGGTGAGAGCTAACAACAAATAATCCATTATAATCGGAGAATCGGAGTTTATAATCACTCACACGCTCAAGTATTTTCCACATCTAGATTTAATCTGAAACTCAAAGTGTTTATAAATAAATAACTCACTTGAATATAAACTAACGGCACAAAATTACCGTACATCCAAGCTCAGTACCGAAACGAAGAACTCGTATGCTTCTTCTCTCTTCGTGCGTGGCTCTCTTCAGCTTGTCTTGCGGCTTGTGTGTGCGTCTATCACTTGCAGAAAAGAGAAGAAAACCTAAGCGTGTGTTGTGCCCAAAGTCAAAAGTTGGACCATGGCCCCACTTTTCTTTCCTTCTTTAAAAGAGGGATACATACACTGCACGATGGAGAAGAAAACCTTCCCTTTCTTTTCTTCCTTTTCCTTTTCCTTTTCTCTCTTATTTCCTCTTTTGTCTTGTTTTGCACATCCAAAAGAGAAAGTCCAAGAAAGGAAATTGTTTCTTCTTTCTTCATCCAATTTCCAATCCTTTGAAAAAAAAAACCTTATTGACAAATTCAGTTTAACAAATCGTTATTCAAATTTAAACTCGAGACATTAATTTAACACAATCCATAGCTCCTTTTATAATTGAAGAATTTATGAACGTTAATCACAAAATAGTTATTAAACACATGACACGATTGATTGATAGCGGGATCAAGCTCAGGACCTCTAAGTTCCTAAGGTGGAGGACCCAAGCGTATTACCAAATATAAACAATCCTAGCTCATTTTTTTCAATAAAATAATCAGTAGACACTAATCGTAAAGTAGTTATTAAGTACATGAGATTATCAATTGATAGTGAGATCAAGCTTGGGACCTCTCCGTTCTTAAGGCGGAGACCCAAGTGTTTTACCAAGCGTATAAATAACCCTAGCTCATTTTTTCAATAAAATAATCGGCAGACATTAATCGCATAGTTATTAAGGACATGAGATCATCGACCAACAACAAGCTCAAGACCTCATGCTTCTTGAGGCGAATGGCCCAAGTGTTGTATCAATTGCGCTAGTCCAATCGGGTTGATTGAGTCTAGTAAATTACAGGATTGTATGGAGCTTAAATAATCGATCACGCTTCCATTTAGCTAATGTAATTCCCATCTTAACCCATTTATGATTTTTTTTTTTTGGTCTCTTCTACTCTAACTCTCTTCTCTTTTTTAGGGAAAAAAAAAACATACTAAACCACGTGTTAATTCAATCTGCATGTTAATTAATGACCTTACTAGGTCGTTCTTCTATTCAATGAGTCTTAACACGTGTCTTGATTGTCTCATCGCCCTTTTGTCTGTCTTTTTGGAGGAGGGGAGGTGTTAAGAATCTGCCATTAAAGTTCGTTGATATGACTTTTAAGGTGAGGAAAGAAAATTATGTTAAGGTCACTAGAAAAAAAGTTTAATGCGATGGATTATTGGATATGAACACTTTCAAAAAAATCATATCATAAGATTAGAAAATCTCTGGCCCGCTTATTCAAATCGTATGTCAACATGGGAAATCAATGGTCTATCTAATTGATGGCCAAAAATAATAATTTATTGGATTGTTGTAAAAACTATTTAGCTTTTGATGGAATTTGATACATTTTGATGATCGACTATGATTTTGGGAAAAATTTAACAAGCCCGATAACACCCAATCAAGGGCACACATGACTGAATGTGACAAGTTTTAGAATTTATTCAACAACTTTTCTAGATACATGCATGAAAGCGACATAATCTTTTCTTTGATAAGCTACTCACTATTTTAATCCTGGTTGGTGAACTTATTTTATTCTATAAAGCAATAGACTACATGAAATCAATAGGCCTAATTTCTTCGGCTCGAAGTATATAAAACCGGGAACGTTAGATCCACAAGAGTATAAAGCATTACTTTGATTTGGTTATAGTCTTTCATTAATGAGAATGACTTCCTAAAGTCAATAGACGAGGCCGGAGATTGCTGGCAAATAAATATGATGTCATAAATACCTTCCTAGTGATGTGTACCTCATTACATCATGTATTATTCTGTGAATTTGCCAATTTTAGGACGTTGATTTGCAGCTGACTTGTCAACGTTATCGGCCACATAACTTAACTGAATGCTGATATCTTCAGATGGAAGTCAAATATTTCTGCTCAGGCAACTTCGCTCGAGGGTTACTTCTTAAGGGAAATCCTAAAAAATGGTCCTCGTACTTTTGTGTGTATTCAGTTTTGATCCCAAACTATATTTCGTTACGATTTAACGTCCTATTTTATCTCTGGCGAAAATTTAAGGATAAAATGCTGATTCGACATCGACAAATCGACGTGAAAGTTTCTTCATGAAGTTACCCTCTTCACCCTCGTGCCTTCAGGGGTGTTCAATTTTAGTTCTCGTGCTTTGGTTTTAGTGACACAACTAGTCCTTACATTAGTTTTCATGAAGAGTTTTCTTTTGTGACATCTTTATCCTAAATCTTATAAAGATATCATATTCGCTAGTAATTTCTACTTTCACAAATGTGCTTAATCTGATTGAAAGTCCCATTAAAATTAACTCCATCTTATCCGGTTGTTTAACATCCTAAGTTTCGGTAAAGATGTATATAGAAGTATCTAAGACCCCTTTTAGGGAAAAAAAAAAAGAGAAAAAAAAAGGAAGATTACTTTTAAAAACTTGAACCACGATTTTAACTCATTATTTTATAGGCAAAATATTTTAGATAGGTTAATGAGAAATCTTTGAATTTTAGTATTATCAAGAAGTCCGCATAATATTGATTGTAAGTCTTGTTCATGCTATGGGGATGTCATTATAAATAAAGCTATCAAAATCGACTATGAAGGCTTATTAACATACATATAATTATGTTAAATTATAGCCAGCTTCATTTAAGTCTCATTTGGAAAGGACATATAAAAGACTATAACTAAATAGTCTTAACAATCAATGTCACAAGCACATGTCCAAAAAAGGGTATTCAAGACTAATATTGTTGCAAAGAACGAAATATGGGGCTCGAACTTGAACTTTTCTAAAAATACGGGGACCAAAAATATTAATTTTTTTAGAAGTTTCTACAAGTAGGATCCAGGAGTTGCTTTACTAGTGTAGACTAAGCTAAGCATATTTCATTCTCATTTGGACGGGAAATTGAATTTTGTCCTCAAATTAACACTGGAGATAACTCAAATAATCAAATTTATAACGAAATAAAATAGAGGAATCAAAATTGAATTCGAGCAACAATGTGTTGACGACTATGCCTGTAATTTCCCCTAGTCTTTAATTAAACTTTAAGGAACTTCTTTGGATTCATGAACCAATCCGTGACCAATTAGTAGAGGACACGAGTTGAGAAATTATGGGGAAAATTTCACTTTGCGTGGCGAAAGACGAAACGGAAGTTCTGGCAATTGACTCTGCCAATTTGATGGTTTGTATCTCGTCGAGGGGCTGAACTCGATTGCTGCGAAACCTTCCATGAGCCGAATGAATTCAGCCACGACACCGATCATCCACACCGGCGTTCGATATTTTGGTCATTAAGGTATGTCTTAGCGTATATTTCCTTACAATTCCCCCTGCGATACATGATGTATCGGACGTCGTGAGAGCATGATACTAGGAGCGAGAGCGACGCGTTGAATGGACCGAACAAGAAAATGTTGGGATTCCGCATCGCAAGCGTTATTGCTGGTTGGTGACAAGCCTGAATAGTCAAGTAATGGATTTGTAATCTCTAGTGATAACTTTAAGGGAACTTGGGTTTTCAAATCGTCGTCGTGGACCTTGATGCATAAGCCAATGTCATTTGAGCGTGCATGATGAAGGCTGTGAACATATACTGACTTGTGCGACTGTCTGATCTCATTGCACATCCTAAATGACTTTAGCGACGTGATTCTTGCTCTATGGTCTCATATAGGGGTGATTGGTTCTATGGTAAGTCGGTTCCTACCCCTGAAACCGAACGTTGGACCTGACATGGTTAATTCCTAGTTTGTGAAATGGGAATTGACCCTATCCAACCTGGAACTGGATTGACTGGTCTCGCTCCAATTGCCTTGGGAACCAGTGGTGTTTTTTTTTTTTTTTTTTAAATGTTTTATTTTATTTTTCAAAAGTTCCTAAATATATTGAAAGTTCCTTCAGTATAGAATGAAATGACTAATTGCAAGAGATGCAAGTAAGAGAAGAGATTATGTTCATAAATACTCTTTTTACATTGCAGATTTGCGGTGAATCATAAGAAATACAAGTAGAATCAAAGTGAACCCTTGTCAAGAAAACCAAAGAAAATGAGATTCTTGCTTTTCTTTCTACTTTTAGATACTTCTCAGATCTTGATCAATTGCAGAATTCAGCCTTATGGACTATTAATAGCAGGATGGCATTTGGTATATGCAATTTTGATTAACCAAGGATTTGATAAGTTAATTTGCTAATGACGAATCATTTACACATTCGTAGTTCGTTGTGTGATGTTAAACTAATTTTATTTTGGACAAGGTCGTGGCATTTATAAGTTCAAAAAACTTTTACCGTGAAGAATAACCTTTGCTTCGTTGGCCAAAAAGAGGGAAAAAAAATCCAACGTAATAATTCATTTTTCTAAAAAGAATCTGTTTTGAGCAAAAACTCTTTTTAGGTCGGCCAACCTTTTCAATTTCTAAACTTTTAACGCTGCTGGCAGAAAAGAAAAAAAAGAAGAAGAAGAGATAGATACATTGAAAGTTATAAACTTGTTAAAAATGCGTCATTTAGTCTCTAAAACTTGTTATAAAAATATAATCGAGTCCTAAATTTTTCAAAAATAAATTGTATTTTTCCAAAATTTTAGAACTTGATTGTACTTTTGTAATACGTTTAGGATTCGATTGTAACTTTTTGAAAATTTAAAGACTTAATTACATTTTCATGACAGATTTTAGGACTTCATTGCACTTTTTTAAAAGTTTTAGGTCGGCCAGCCTTTTCAATTTCTCTAAACTTTTAATGCTATTGGCAGAAAAGGAAAAAGAAGAAGAAGAAATAGGTTTATTGAAAGTCCTAAAACTTCAATTTAGTTCCTAAAACTTATTACAAAAGTGTAATTGAGTCTTAAAACTTTCAAAAAATTAATTGTGTTTTTTGAAATTTTTAGGATTCCATTCTAATTTTGTGATACATTTCAGAATTTGATTACACTTTTTGAAAATTTTAAGACTTAATTATATTTTTGTGACAAATTTTAGGACTCAATTACACATTCATAATAAGTTTTAAAAGACTTTTAATATACTTGTCCAAAAAAAGAAAAGGTTATACAAGTTATATTGTGTTAGAGCTGTTGCTATTCTTTAAGACAAAATATTGATGGAGAATTGCGAAAAGTGTTAAATTTGCATCATTCAAATATAGAATGTGATGTTTTATTTCCTATTTTGTTTAGGAATTTCTATTCGAATTTTTTCATTTTTTAGGAGACTGTTATTCATTGGGATTAGGGTTTAGCTGCCGGTAACTCCATGAAAACTTATTTTCACAACGTTCTCCATTTAGCTTTTGCACAATTGAACACTTTAGCCTGTTTGTTGTAGTCTTAGTTGAACTATAACTGTGTTGTATTCTGCTGTAGTTGTGTTGTGAGTGATGTAAACTGTATGTTTGGTAATTTTGAGTAGTTTGATTAAAAAGCATGTTTAATATAGTCATGGTTAAACGGTAACTATGGGCGTGCATGGAAACACTCCAAAAAGTGTTTCCGGCACACTTCTGTCGGAAAGTGTTCGGGAACAAAAGGAACAGAAATGCGTTTGGTTGCGTTTCTGTTTTTTTTTTTTTTGTTTCGAACGAAATAGAAACAGAAAAAGAAACAAAAAAGTTGTTTCTCCCGAAAGAAACACTTCTCGGAAGGAACAAAAGAACAAAAATCACTCTTCTCTCTCTTCTTCTTCTCTTCTTCTTTTCTTCTTTTTTTTTCTTCTTTTCATTTTGGCCGGTCGCCGGCCTCGGCCATGGCCGGCGACCGGCCGTCGAGGCTCGGCCTCGCCCAGATCCGGCGAGGCCGAGCGTCGCCGGCCCCGGCGAGGCTTGGGCTCGCCCGGCCAAGGCGAGGCCGAGCCTCGCCCAACCACGGCGGGCTCGGCCTCGCTGGGTGGGCCGGCGAGCCTCGCCGTGGCTGGGCGAGGCTGCCCCCCGTCGGCCGAGTCGGAGGCCGGTGACCGGCCGAAGAAAAGAAAAATAAAAGAAAGGAAAAATAAAAATAAAAAAAAAATGTTTAAAAAATTAAAAGAAACAAAAAAATAATAAAATTTACCAAACGTGTTTCTGTTCATTTTTTATTCCCGGACCAAACGTTACCAAACGTGTTCTTTTGTTCAAAAACTGTTCGGAACGAAACACTTTTTGTTTCTGTTCTGTTGTGAATTATACGTTTAATAATACCCGTTTTAAAGCCACGACACCCCAAAGTTGAGTGAGGCAGCTTTCTGCAAACTATTGTGAAAGATGCTGCAGTCCTTGATGCGTTCGCCAAACACCTTGAAAAAGCTGTAGTATAACTTTTCACAGCTAAAGAAGCTATAGGAAAATTTGTACCAAACGATCTCGTTGCTCCCTGTTGAGCTCTTCTCTTCTACAGTGTGAATATTTTGTCTAAATTTCCTTCCATTTCTTGCTAATTGTTTCCCTTTTCTTTTAAAAATTCTAAACTTTCTTCCAATACTCATTTCAATCATGTATCAGTTAGGTACCAAAATTATTTAATTTGCAAACAAACAAATTATTCGGAAAAATAAGTTAATAGACGTTATTTCTTATAGGCAATTTTTTGGGGAAAAGTGTTAAAAGTTTTAAACCTATTATATTTGTGCCAATTTAATCATAAATCTTTTTGTGGTACCAATTTAACCCTGAACTTTTTGATCTAGTGCCAATTTAGTCATTCAAGCTAATTTTGACTGAATATTGCTAACGTAGACGGCTATCAACCTATGTGGCACCGCTGGTATTGATGTACACAATTTTTAATAATATATTTTTATTCTTTTTATTCTTTTTTTTTGCTTTCTTTTTGTTGCCTCACTTGGGTGAGGCTCGCCATTGCCTACCACAATTGAGGCTCAGCCAAGTGAGAGCTCCCCTCACCAACCATTGCTCGGAAAGACGATGCTCGACAAGGTCACCCTGGCTTGGGTGAGGGTCGATCTCGCCCGATCTAGCCTAGGAGAGGGGAAGCCCTAGCGAGGTCTTTTCTCTCCAGATAAAAGGCGCTTGACAAGGTCACCCTAGCTTGGGCGAGGGCTGACCCTCACCTCGGCAAGGGCGAGCCCCAGTGAGGGCTCCCCTCGCCTACGTTAGATTGAAGGCAAACCCCGACGAGGTCAACCTAGCTTAGGCGATAGCTGGCCTCGCCAAATCTAGTATGGGTGAGGATGACCCTCCCCTAGGCAAGGGTGAGCCTCGATGAGGCTAGCCATCGCTTGCATTGGCAAAAGGAAGGAAGAAGAAGGAAAAAAAGAAAGAAAGAAAATAAAAAATAATGAAATATTATTAAAAATTGGTTGTGTCATCGCCGGTTGTGCCACGAGCTTCTTGGCGTCTTTATCAACCATATTCAATCAAAATTAGTTGGCATGAGTAGATTGACATAAGTGTGATATGTTTAAAACTTTTTCGACACGATTCCCGCAATTTTTTGATACTCACAAGCTCTTATTCAAATTACTGGCTCGGAAAAAGTAGCTTCAACTTGAGCATGTGTTCATGTGAAAGATTACCAAAACACAAATATTTACATTTGTGTTGGGAAAATAGTCCAAAAAATTCTAAATATAGTGCACTTTTGCTAATTTATTTATAAATATTTTAATTGTGCAAATTGAGTTTTAAACATTTTAATATTTTGTCAATTGAGTCTCGTTGGCTTATTTTGACAAGAAATCGTTGATGTTGATAATTTTTAATAATATTTTAATATTTTCTTTTATTCTTTATTTTTCTTTTTCTTCCTTTCTGCCTTTGACCGATGAGGTTGACCTTTGGCAAAGCTTGCTATGGTTGGGCAACGTAGACCTCACCTTGTCATTGGCAAGGCTTGACCCTCGCTAGATCTAACAAAGCCCACCATGGTTGGCTAGCAAGGTCGACTTTGTTAGTGGCCTATGAGGGCAAGGATTGCTAAATTAATGAAGGTCAAGCCTCACCTAGACATGGCGAGGTCAACCTCACCTAGTGATGACAAGGATGAACCTCGCTAGTGGGGTGGGCTTGCCAGGGGCAGGTGAGGCTCGCCGGATGCCATTGAAGGCAATCTCGCTAATCCTCGCCTCTAGCCTTCATTGATTTAGTTCATTGCAAAAATAGTTAGTCAACGGAAAATCATTTTTGATCAAACAAAATGTGAAATTTTCCCCAACACAAACATACATTTTGAGGAAAATTTCACAATAAAGGATAATATTTTCTGAAAAATCATTTTCAAGAAAAATACTTTCAACTTTTTAGGGTAGAAAATTCATTTGTCTAACTTTAGGTATATGTATTTTCTCTGTTCCTATTTATAATCTCAAGTCAACAGACTCCCGAACCATCCCCTTGTATTTGGATTTTTTTTTATTCTCCCTCTCTCTCTCTCTCTCTCAGCATGTTGCTTTCAGACATCCTAATTATAAAATCATTGTTAACATTCTGTCTCCGCGCAATGATGTCTACGGAGAACCCGTCTGACATCAATTCATTTACTTGCACAGCAAGAGTGACCTTCATTTGGCAATTGTTTCTTGACAAGCGATTAAGTTTCCTGCCCTTCTAGAACGTCTGACTTTTGCGAAGTTATTTGGAAATTTCCATGAACTGAACTTGATCACGCTCGTTTCTTCAATATAATAAGAGTTCATGAGACACTATAACAACGAACATCAGCTCCGAAACTGGAGCTCTTATAGAGGAGCTTCTGCACGAAAGACTGATTGAATCTAGTAAGTTACAGGGTTGTATGGAGCTTAAATAATCTAGTAAATTTACAGGATTGCGCCAATCCTCTCCTACTTTTTGCTCTCTTCTCTTTCTAGACAAAAAGGCATACTAAACGATGTCATAGCTCAAGGTGACATGTTAATTAATGACCTTATTCGGTCGTCCTCCTATTCAATGAGTCTTAACAGGTGTTTCCATTATCTCATCGTCCTTTTGTCTGTCTTTTTGTAGGAGGGAGGTGTTAAGAATCTGCCATTAAGTTAATTAATATGACTTGCAAGGTCAGGAAAGAAAATTATGTTAAGGTCACTAAACAAAACTTTAATGCGATGGATTTTTGGGTATGAACACTTCCAAAAAAATCATATCATAAATTAGAAAATTTCTGGCTGGCTAATTCAAATCAACCGTCAACATGGGAAGTCAATGATCTATCTAACCGATGGCCAAAAATAATAATTCATTGGATTGTCGTAAAAGCTATTAAGCTTTTGATGGAATTCGATACAATTTAACAATACTATTATTTTGGGAGAAATTTAACAAGTCCGATAACGCCTGATCAAGGGCACACATGACTGAATGTGACTAGATTTAGAAATTATTGAACAACTTTTTTTATATGTATGTATGTATGTATGTATGTATGTATGAAGGTGACATAATCTTTTCTTTGATAACCTACTCACTATTTTAGTCTTACTCGGTGAACTTATTCTTCTAGAGAGCATTAGACTACATGAAATCAATGGCCTAATTTCATAGGCTCGAAGTATATAAAACCCGTCAGTTTCAAAAGGGGAGAATTACCAAAAAAAAATCCTAAACCTATTGTAATTGTGCCAATTCAGTTTTAAACTTTTTTTTTGGCTAATTTATTCCTAAACCTTTATAATTGTACCAATTCAGTCCATCCAACCAAAATTGATCGGCCGGCACCGATGTGGGCGTCGACAACAAACTGCTAGCGAACGTTGATATAATTTTTTAATATTTTTTTTATTTTTCGAATTTTTATTTTTATTTTTTTCCCCAATGTTTCCTTCCTTTAGTCGACCGTGAAGGTCAACCTCGTCGACCACCGGCGAGGCTTGCCCCGCCTAGCCACCGGTGATGGCCACCCGGCGACGATGAGGTCATTGTCGGTGATAGTAGCCTCGCCGGCTAGAAAAAGAAGGTTGGGGGAAAAAAAAATTCAAAATAATAAAATAAAAAATTTAAAAATATTTAAAAATTGCCATATCAACGTTCGCCGGCCAGCTATCCCTGGCCGGCATCCACATCGGCGCCGGCCGGCCAATTTTTGCCGGATGGATTGAATTTGCACAATTGTAAAAGGTTTATGACTAAATTGTTCAAAAAAAAAGTTTAGCACTAAATTGACACAATTGTATTAGATTTAGATTTTTTTGGTAATTCTCCCGTTTCAAAAGAGTATAAAGCATTACTCATTTCATTTGGTTATAGTCTTTCATTAATGAGAATAAATTCCAAAAGTCAAAAGAAGAGGCCGAAGATTGCTGGCAAATCAATATGACGTCATAAAAACCTTCCTCGTGACTTGTGCCTCATTACGTATTTAAGGAATATGAACCGGACGGCTTGTAGGGACATGTATTATCCTGTGAATTTTACAATTTTTAGACATTGGTTTGGAGCTGATGTTGTCAACGTTATCGGCCCCGTTACTTAGCTGAATGCCGATAACTCCATATAGAAGTCAAATAGTGCTGCTTAGGCAACTTCGCTCAAGGGTTACTTAGGGAAATTCCAAAATCAGCCTCCGGCTGCCACCGATCGGCAATTGACTGCGGTGGTCGGTGGTGGTGGGCGGCATCATCGGTAGGGGGGTCGGCAACGGGCGATAGTCGGTGGTGGTAAGGAAAAATAATAATTAAAAAAATATATATTATAAAAAATTTGTAAATCATACTAAATGCATTCCTATTCATTTTCCATCCTCAAAGTAGAAATTTTGTATAGTCACCAAATGCATTCTTTTATTGAGAAATTATTTTGAGAAATAAAAATAGACATACTATTTCTAAATAAAATTATTTCCGGAACAAAAACGTTATCAAACGGACCCTTAGTTGACAATTTAATTTTATTCAGCAATTGTTTGGTAAGATTTCTTTAAATACCTATTCAACTCCCCCCACCCCCTCCTCTCTGCGGCCAAGTGTTAGAACTAGTTGCTTCACTTGCAGCGTCCAGGATCGTTCCTGGTGAAACGGCGATCTACATTAAACATCCAGTCGTGCTGTAGTAGCCTTGCCAGGTTCCTTGTGGTTCCGTTGACGGTTTTGGTCTCGCTCACTTCAAAACGTAGATCGCAGCAGCATCGTTTTGTGCCTACCTCCGTCGTAGTTCTTCCCAGTGTCATTTTAGCCCTGATTGCCTCGAGTTATCTCTAATCCAGGTGAGGATAAGGTTTGCTTTGTGGACATTTTGTTCATTCAATAATTTCAATTGCATTTTATTAGTTGATAAAGCCTTAGGTTACTATATTTTAATTGTTTCTGTGCATCAACAAAGACATAATCAGCTTTCGGACCTTTAGACACTAAGGTCTAACCCAATATCGTCTCGTGTGGATTCCTATGATTGAGTATACCTTATTAATGATGTGATTTATTCGTACATCATCATTGCACATAACTATATTACGCATGCTTAGAATTTAGAGTGCATTCATGATTTAAGATTTTTTTTTTTAATAGTTAGGCTAACACATGTTAATTGGAATACATATAAATTTAGGGTAATCCGTAGTTTTCATTAAAAAAATTCAATCAAATAAAATGTCATTAGAATCATGTAGATTGCGTGTAGGTTTAAAGCTGTTTAGTCTCATAGCGTGCTTATCTTTCTTGACTGTCATTTAGTAATTGGTGCATATAAGTCAATTTCCTTTTAATATAAGACTCTTTTAATATAAGACTTATCCTTGTTTTTGTTAAATTAGACATGATAATAAAAAATGAAAAGAAACAGTATAGACGGCATGTTAATTAGTTAGAATTCATACGAAAAATCATGCAAAGCATGCATGCATTTCATCTACATATTTTTCTAAATCACAAATGTAGTAACTTTTTGATGATGAATAATAACATATTTCTTTGCTGGGTACGTTTAGGTTCTTGAATTCTTTTCTACAATCCATTCATGGTTTTGATTATTGAATGTTATTTCATTGTTTGTGCATGGCATAGTATAAAATAAAAACCGGCAAACATTGCATGCAAAACATTTTTTAAATAAAGATAAAAGGTACCAAAAGGTATTTGATTAATCTAGGATAACTAGATCTTCATACCCATAAATCTCTGGCCCGCAAAATAAAATATACTCACTCATTTGACTTGAATGTCTAATCGATCTATAATCAATTAGTGACGGCTCCAATAGATAAGTATTAAGTACCGAGTTGTGATTGGTAAGACTTGAGACGGTCCACACTAAATGCAAGCAATGGTCTATAAGAGGAACTTCATTCTCGTTTAGCAGTCCATTAGCTTCTCCTTGGTAGTTCTCCTCGGGAAGATCACCTCATAAAAGCTGTAGTATCATTTTCATGGGTGAAGAAGTTTCGAGAAAAGTTGTACGAAGCAATGTCGTTGCTCCCCCTTGGGCTCCTCTTCTGCTCTGTGAATTTTTGTCTAAATTTCCTCTCATTCCTTGCTAATTGTTTTCCTTTTCTTTTTACGGTTCTAAACTTTCTTCCAAAACTCACTTCCATCCTGTATCGGTTTAGTACAAAAACTGTTTAATTTGCAAGCAAACAAGTTATCTGTAAAAATAAGTTAATAGACGTTATTTCTTATGAGCGCGTTTTTGATACTCACAATCTCTTATTCAAATTTACGGGCATAGAAAAAGCAGCTTCAACTCAAGCATGTGTTCATGTGAAGGACTACCAAAACATGGAAAATTGTCAAAAAAAATCTTAAATCTATTGTATTTTCAACAATTTATTCATAATTCTTTTAATTGTGCCAATTGACTCTTAATTTTTTTTTCACGTTTTGCCAATAAAGAATTGCTAACCTAGACAATTTTTTTTTAATTAACACTTTACATTTTTTTGATTAATTTTCTTCTTTTTTTTCTTCCCTTCTTTCTCTAGCCAGCTACTAACCCAACAACTTGTCAAAGGCCAAGGTTGACCTCTAGTGAAGCTCGCTGTCACTAGGCAAGATCACTTCCTCTACCATTGGTGAGGCTAGACATTGCCAGGCTAGCAAGGTCAACATTACCAATGCTCGGCAAGGGTAAGTCTCACCAAATTTAGCAAAGTTGAGCTTTGCTAATAGCAAGTGAGGCTTGCCCGCCCGCCTCACCCTTGCCTAGTTGTCAACCATCACTAAGGCTTAGTGATTGGCTAGAGGAAGAAGGGAAGGAAAAAAAAAATAGAAAAAAAAAATCTAAATGAATTAAAAAAATTAAAATATTATAAAAAAATTTCTACGTTAGTGCCAACTATGCCACGTAGGATGATTGACATTTACTTCAATGATTTTCGACTAAAATTAACAGGTTACGAATAAATTGACATAATTAAAAAGTTTAAAACTAGATTCGCAAAAGTATAATAGGTTTATGATTTTTTGGACAATTTTCCCTTTAATGCTTGCTAGTATTTTTTTTCCGTTAAAGAAACATCTATTTTATTTCCTCGGATATACAAATAGAAAAATGTGTTTCAATTGCAAATTAAGACAAATCCAAAACAAAACGAGCTCTACATAAGAAGATGAATCAGTAGAACAATGTAAATGTGTCGTATGCTTAAAGAGCAGATTTGTGAATTCTTCAAACCAAAATCAGTGACTGATCACCAATCTATTTTCAGTAATGAGCACACATCGAGTTCTTCTTCTGTTGCTATAGCTTTGTCTTTTGGCAGCATCCCTAAGACCATCACCCTTCAAAGTAACAAGGTTGAACGTGCATAAATTTGGCACTTGTGAGGGCGAAACCTTCACACAACGATTCCAATCTCTTTTGAATTTGGACTTGCACGCCAATGAAATTAGAGAAAAGTGAAATCTTGAAATCATACATACAAAAACCCAGTTATAGACTAAATCGGGTAGAAACCTCTTTAAAATGGGAGAGAGAAACTTCTAAATCTGAATTTTCTTCAAAACTCGCTAGTATAGATAGTTAAAAGTTCATGGAAACGAGTTTTTACAAAATCTCACATTCCGGAGGAAAAAAAGACATCAACATGTGGCCATTCTTTTAACCTTTTCTTGTTAGTCATACGAGGCAATCAATTCTTATTTTAAATTGGGAATGTTCTACTCCTTGCTAGGTAAGATAAAGTGAGCCGATACCATAATTACCTATGTGCATTCTTAGGGTGTATTTATCTGAGCGAAAAAATTCTCTGCAAATTACTTTTTGTTTGGTTTATTAAAAAATGATCAATCAATAAAAAATCATCTACGTTCAAAGAAAATGCAAAGGTTTCCCCAAAACAAACGCACCTTTCGAGGAAAATTTCATGATAAAGAAAAATATTTTTCGAAAAATCATTTTTTAGAAAAATGCTTTCAACTTTTCAGATTTAGAAACTTCATTTTCCTAACTTTAAGCATATATATTTTCTCTAATCTTAAATGATTTTTCGTGAACCAAACTTGTGAAGGTCCGAAAAACTAATTTGCGATTTTTTTTTTTAATCAAACACACCCTTAGTGTATTTAAGATAGTTGTCAAGTGTTCTAGTTCTGGACTATAATTGCTTTCGCAAACGTTTACACTGTACAATAGCATAACCTCCGTGTTGGGGGGATTTTTTCCCCCGGGGTGGGTGGTGGGGGGCGGGATTATGAACTTATGATGCGTTCACTTAAGCTATCATGTAAAAGCTACAGCCGGTCAACTATTTATAATCTCAAGTCAAGAGACTCTTTGTTGGCCGACCAAAATAATAATAATAATAATCAGGAGACCCTTGAACCAACTATTAATTTATGACAAATTTAGCTTAAATTAATTTGTTTTTACCTTCAAAAACTTCAAACTAGTATACACGTGGTAAATTTACCTTTCGTTAGTTTGTTAAATTTTACAATTAAATTATTGAGTTAGAAGATATGTGACAATTGATGGATATATCAATTTGAAAATTTACTATTCATTTATCGCATTTATACTAAATGTGATTTTCATGATATCAATCTAATCTATCTGAAACTAACATATAATAAATTTATCACAAATATATTAATTTCGAGTTTTTGATTAATGCATTAGTTTAGAATTTTTTTATAGTTAAAAATTAATTTAGAATAAATTTATATAATATATATTAATTTAAGATTTTTTGTAATATTAACCCAATTTTTTTTAAACTCTCCCCTATCGACATGTTGCTTTCAGACATCCTCCTGATAATGAAGTCTTGTCAACTTTCGATCACCACGGAAGCTCGACATAGTCCATAAAGTTCTCTGAGGCCAATAATGTCTACTAAGAACCAGTCCGCACATCAATTCATTTACTCGCACAACAAGAGTGACCTTCATACTTGCACTATGGCAATTTTTTCTTAACAAGCAATTATTTTAAGTTTCCAGCTTTTCCAGAACGTCTGACTTTTGCGAAGTTCCTCGGGAATTTCCAGGAACTGAACTTGATCTTGCTCCTTTTTTCAATATAATAAGAGTTCATGAGATGCTATAACAACGAACATCACGCATTCTTTCCGTGCTCATCAATCACAGTTTACAGAAAATCGTTTCGATCACTCGGGAGGCCTGAGAATTGGCATGAAGGGGTTGGCACTTCCTTCTTTCTTTCTCTTGCTTGTTCTCTTATGCATCAGTGTTGCGGCATCGATATTGCTCTTCGATATCGGTGGCGCCTGTCACGACGTTTTTGTTTCCACCTTCATGCTCGTGGTGAAATCGAACCGGGCCATTGTTTACGTCGTGTTTAACTTCATCATCGTCGTGATCTTTCTGGGGTCCCTCAGGAGTTCGAAGCCAATAACCAGTGGAGATATTGATGGGATTTTCTTTGCGCCGCCTTTGCTGGAAAATATCGACCATGAAATCATGTTAATTGAGGAAGAGAACAGTGGCAACAGCGACCGTGCTGAAGACGATGAGTACCATGGTTATGATGGTTTCATCATGTTAATTGAGGAAGAGAACAGTGGCAACCACGACGATGATGAAGACGATGAGTACCATGGTTATGATGGCTACGAGGAAGATAACGATGATGACATGGAAGAAGAAGAGGATGAGGACAGTGAAGCCGAAGAAGGAGATAGCGATTTGGAGAAGAGGAGTGAGGAGTTCATTGCTAAGATGAATAGCAAATGGAAAGAGGAGCTTCTGCACGAAAGGCTTCTTTGCATGGTGTATGCATCAGCTCCCAAACTGGAGCTCTTGTAGAACATACCGTGGCATTCACTTTAGGAATTTGAGTCAAACTAGGTTTCAATCGCTTCTTCCATGGTTTTGAAGGAAGGAAGCAGACACCATGTTGTTTGGTTACGTGAGTTACCTTTGTTTTCTGTGAATATACTGTGTGATGCTATAATAAAGGTCGTTTGATGTTTGAATATTCATGCGTTCATCAAGGCAAAGAGAACATCGTCATCTATAAACAACCCGTAGCTCCTTTTATAATGGAAGGATTTATAGCCATTAATTATTAAGTACATGACACGATCAAGTGGTAGTGGGATCGAGCTCGGGACCTCTCCGTTCCTGAGGCGGATGACCAAGTGTTTTACCAAGCGTATAAATAACCCTAGCTCATTTTTTTCCAATAAAATAATCGGCAGACGCAAATCGCAAAGTTGTTATCAAGGACATGAGATATTCAACCAACAATAGGCTCTAGCTCAAGACCTCTCGCTTCCTGAGGCGGATGGCCCTATTGTTATATCAATTACGCCAATCCGCTTCGATTGATTGAATCTAGTAAGTTAAAGGATCGTATGGAGCTTAAAAAATCTAGTAAGTTACGGGTTTGCGCCAATCCTCTCCTGCTTTTTTGTTCTCTTCTCTTTCTAGACAAAAAAGGTATACTAAACGATGTCATAGCTTAAGGTGACATGTTAATTAATGACCTTATTCGGTCGTCCTCCTATTCAATGAGTCTTAACAGTTGTTTTCATTATCTCATCGTCCTTTTGTCTGTCTTTTTGTAGGAGGGAGGTGTTAAGGATCTGCCATTAAGTTAATTAATATGACTTACAAGGTCAGGAAAGAGAATTATGTTAAGGTCACTAAACAAAACTTTAGTGCGATGGATTTTTGGGTATGGACACTTTCAAAAAAAATCTTATCATAAGATTAGAAAATTTCTGGCCGGCTAATTCAAATCATACATCAACATGGGAAGTCAATGATCTATCTAACTGATGGCCAAAAATAATAATTCATAGGATATTAAGCTTTTAAGCTTTTGTTGGAATTTGATACAAGTCAATGATCGACTATTATTTTGGGAGAAATTTAACAAGGCCAATAACGCCCAATCAAGCGCACACATGACTGGATGTGAGTAGTTTTAGAATTTATACAACAACTTTTCTATATGTATGCATGTATGCACGCATGCATGTATGAATGAAGGTGACATAATCTTTTCTTTGATAACCTACTCACTATAATTTCATTTGGTTATAGTCTTTCATTATTTAGAATGAATTCCGAAAGTCAATAGATGAGGCCGAAGATTGCTAGCAAATCAATATGACGACATAAATACCTTCCTCGTGACGTGTGCCTCATTACGTAAGTAAGGAATATGAGCCGGACGGCTTGTAGGGACATGTATTATTCAGAGAATTTTACAATTTTTAGACGTTGATTTGGAGCTGATCTTGTCCACGTTATCGGCGCCGTTATTTAGCTCAATGCTGATAACTTATAATAAAAGTCAAATATTTCTGCTTAGGCAACTTCGCTGAAGGGTTACTACTTCTTAGGGGAAATTCCAAAAATCATCCTCGCACTTTTGTGTGAATTCAGTTTTGTTCCCCAGACTATATTTTGTTACGATTTAACTTCCTAATTTTGGCATGGACAAATTGGCATGAAAATTTCTTCAAAAAGTTATACTCCTCACCTTCTTGCCTTTAGGAGTGTTCAATTCTAGTCCTCCTCATGTTTTGGTTTTAGTTACACAACTAGTCCTTACATTAGTTTTCATGAAAATTTAATTTCTTTCGTGACATCTTTATCCTAAATCTTGTATAAATATTTTCTAATCATTTCACATCCTTAGTCTTTACATTCAATGTCACAAGGACATGTCCAAAAAAGGGTATCTAGGACTAATATTGTTGCGAAAAAACAAAATATGGGGATTGAACTTGAACTTTTCTAAAAGTACGAGAACCAAAAGTATAGTTTTTTTTAGAAATTTGAACAAGTAGGAGCCGGGAGTCACTTAGCTAGTGTAGAGTAGTAAGCATGTTCCATTCCCATTTGGACGAGAACTTGAAGCGTGTCCTTAAATTATCGCTGGAGATAACTCAAAGGACTGAATTATAACAAAATATAATAGAGGGACCAAAATTGAATTCGGGCAACAATATGATGACGAGTTGACGACTATGTTTGTAACTTACCCTATAAGGAAATTTCGACCCCCCGAAACAATTCTTTGGATTCATGAACCAATCCGTGACCTAGTAATGGAGGACGCGAGTTGAGAAATTATGGGGAAAATTACACTTGCGTGGCAAAAGAAGAAAAGGAAGTTCTGGAGATTGACTCCGCCAATTTGAAGACTCGTCGAGGGGCTGAATTCGATTGCTACGAAACCTTCCACAAGCCAAATCGATTCGATTACGACATCGATCATTCGCACCGGTGTTCGATGTCTTGGTCATTAACATATGTCTTAGCGTTATTTCCTTAAAATTTCCCTGGATTTATTAGTCGTCTGGGAGGCTGCGAACCCACGTTAATTGTTGGGGTTTGTTTGTGAAAACAAATTAAGTGCATTTTCCTTATCCCACATAGAAAAAGTGGGAGGAAGTGAGCCAATTAATAAGTGTGAGGTTTCCTTTATGTACTTAAGGGAATGATTAGGTGGGGAACCCCACCATAACTGCATGCAGGTGCGCGAATAATTGCGCGGTTTAATTAGCACTAACCCCTTTGTTATTTTATTTTTTCTTTCGTATGGTCATATTATTAAAATAATTGCGCGGTTTATTTTGTTGTTTTTTGATTTTGAGAATTTTCGGAAGTATTAAAAAAAATCAAAATTTTATTTATTTTAAAAAATTATTATTCCGAATTTTTGTTTATGACTTTTCAAGACAACCTTTGGAAAAGATACTTATTCAGTTTGCAACTTTTCCTAAACGGTTGCAATTGTTCGTTTTTCAACTTCTTCCGAATAGTTTGCAACTTTTCCTGAATGGTTGCAATTGTTCGTTTTTCAACTTCTTCCGAATGGACACCTTTGTTTATTTGGACAATTTTTGAAAGGACACGTTTGTTCATTTTTTTGCAATTTTTCACGAAGAGTTGCCTATGTTTTAAGAGTGTTATATATATATATATATACATGTCAATTTTTGGAAAAAAAGAGAGTGATCATTGTTTTATCTTTTCGAGCATTCTTTTTTAAAACAACAGCCATCCTTTCAATTGTTTTCTAGAGATACTCTAGAGAAATACTATGATTGCTATATAGTATTCTCATTTTGAGACTTTGTTATATTTTGGAGGATATTTACCGGTGACTATTAATATTGTTGTGAGACAAATAAATCCTTAAAGAAAGTGAAATCACGCCTCAAAATTCGACTTGAGTACTCTAAAGATCCTTCTTCATTGTTCTATCCAATTCGAAGCCATTTTTTCCCAACACTAACTTGTGCAACTATCGTCGTGGACCTTGATGCATGAGCCACTGTCGTGATTTAGGAGTGCATTATGGAGGCTGTGAACCCATGCTAACTTGCGTGATTGTCTAAGCCCATTGTGCATTACGAGTGACTTCAAAAACATGGTCCTTGCTATATGATCTTGTATAGGGGTAATTGGTTCTGGAATAGGTGTGTTCCTAGATTGGAAGCAAGAGCTCATTTTTTCTTAAAATTTCCTAAATATATTGAAAGTTACTTTTGTATAAAATGAAATGAAATTTCTAATTACAGGGAAGTTGCTAGTAAAAGAAACGATTACTTCCATAAATAATTGTTCTCTGTGCCCTTCCTAGATAAAATAATAACATACTTCGGGCCAATAGGTTTGATTCCTCTCAGGAATTAGGAATAAGACCGATTTCTGCAAGAACAAACTAAATTGGCCAGTTTGTTCCGATTCATGAGTTGGATAAGAGTCGATGCACACTTCTAATCTCATATAATCTAATGAAATTCAGATAAGTAAATCGTATCCTTAAGAAAATGTGCTAGTGGCGACTCTCGTGAGGTTCCTTTCTCATTTTGTATACGTCTCGTAACCTAGACAAGCAACTGGCCAACGCATGTAGGCTAAGATTTCATCGGTCAAAAAAGAAAGGTGTTTCCCAACGACTCCACCCGCGGCAAGTCTTGCATATGCTAAAGGAGCACAAAAGCAACGGCGGCTCCACTTGCTAGTGCTTTGGGTGTTTTATTATTTTGACTTTTGACTTTTTGAACAAGTCATTTTAAATTAACGAAAAAAATATATATATATATTTCTCACGACCTTCAATGGCAATAAGGCTTGCTTATGCGGGAAAGCATAGAAGCAACAGCTCCACTCGCCAGTGCTTTTGGGGTAAAAAGTAAAAGGCATGCAAAAATAAAATTTAAAAAAATGGGTGTTTTATTATTGGAATTTTGACTTTTGACCATCTTATTTTTAGTTTTTAACTATTAAGCGCGACAGACTTGGATCCCTAATTCGTAAAGTCTCGCCGTCGATCCGTGAAAAAGAAATTATTATCAATGGTTGAGATTTTTCTTTCTCAACAATTCTTAAATATATTGAAAGTTACTTTAATATAAAATGAATTTACTAATAATAGTGAAGTTGCTAGTAAAAGAAGATATTAGTTCCATAAACAACTTTACCTTTTGCCCTTGCTAAATAAAATAATAGCATACTTTAGGTTGGTTCGGTCCAATAGGTTCAATTACTCCTCAAGAACTAGAAATCAGACCAATTTTTGCAAGAACCATCCAAAACTGGCTAGTTCTATTGGGTTCCCGAATTGGACATGAGGTGATGCACACTCCTATATGTATTATAGGAAAGTTACTTTCTCATTTTGTATAGGTCTTGGAACCTAGACAAACAACTGGCCAAAGAATGTAGGCTAACATTTTATGAGTTAAATTAGGGTAAAAAGAAAGATGTTATGTTTCCCAACGACTTCATCCGCGGCAAGTCTTGCTCATACTAGAGGAGCACAAAACAAAAGCAACGGCGGCTCCACTTGATGGTGCTTTGGGGGTTTTATTATTTTGACTTTTGACTTCTTAACCATCTCATTTTAAGTTAACAGAAAATAAAAATAAAAAGAAATATATTTCCCACTACCTCAATCGCGATAAGCCTTGCTTGCGCTGGATAGGATAAAAGCAACAGCTCCACTTTGTCATTGCTTTTTGAGGTAGAAAGGAAAAAAAAAAGCATGAATAAATAACATAAATAAATGGGTGTTTTATCATTGGAATTTTGGCTTTTGACCATCTTATTTTTTTTTTTGGCTTTTTAACGATTAATCGCGACAAACGCGGATCCCCTGATGCGTACAGTCTCATCCTCGATTTATGAAAATGAGATTGTCATCCATGGTTGAGATTTGTGGAGGTATATTAAGAAGCATAGTGTAGGATAGAGGATCTCCATCCGAGTATGGAATTTTGCACTTGAAGTTCCCGAATTGTTAGGGAAAAAAAGGTATGGAAAGATCCAAAACCTTGATGGTTTCAATAAAATCATAAGTATCTTGCAAAACCTATAATCAAGTTCTTTTGACCAAACTCAAAATTTGTCTGAGTGTCGCTTCAAATTGCCTTTGTGGCATCTTTAGGTGGCGATTTTGGACATAATTTTAATGACTTAATTTCATTATAAAGAAATATACTGGACTTAATTGAACTGATCCAAAGGATTAGAACTCTATTGCCTTTATGGTAAAGATTTGGGACTTGGTTGGATGAATTGAAAAGTCGAGGATTTTACACATGTATACATAAAATTTTGGACTTGTGCTGCAATTCCTCCCGAAAGGTTTAGAACTCCATTTAGTGCTGTTCAAATCTAGAGCTCTTTCTCTCTTGCCTGTAAAGCAATATTCTACCTCTGGGTAGCCTCATCCCACTCCCTCTTAACCCTAACTAAAGCCCCACTTTTTGTTCCATCTCCACAATGTAGAAGCCATGGATCTCACCTAACTAGCGAACCCCAACTAACTACTCTGGGTCCTTCTATCTCTCTTTAAATGGGCACTCCAAGGTTTTTGCATTGATTTGTTGTGCCCTCGATCTTCACAATTTTTATTCATGGTACTCCAAGGTCTTTGCTCTGATTTGCTGCATCCTCCATATTCACAGGTCGCGCGCCATGTGTTTTTTAGTTTTTGCACTGATTTATTGCCAAAAGAAATGAAATGGAATGATCTATTTTTTATGATTAGGGTTGGTAGTTTCTAATTTTTGGCTCTTCTCGCTCTTCTCTTGCAACTCTCACAATAGGAGATGATAGCAACCAAGATAGGCGCATGGCTGCCGTATGCAAAAGAATGGGACATTTGTGGTCACAAAGGAAAATTGCGGTACTAGATGAAGTGGTGACTAAGGAGAAAATGAAAGAATGTAAATGAACCTTGCTTGGCCGCTTGTTTTGCACCACAAATGTCAACTTCCAAGCCTTCCAATCCACAATAATAATAAAAAAAAAAGGCACAGAAATCTCAAAGCGTTGTATTTAAGCACCTTGAGCGTGGATTATTCTCCTTTGATTTCCCTTCAATAGAAGAGAAGTATAGAATTTTAAGCATTGGACCCTGGTCCTTCTCAAGCAATTTGTTAGTGCTAAAAGAGTGAGAGCTGAGCACACCTTCGCATCGTATTGCCTTTGACTCCTGTTTTTTCTAGATGTAAATACATGGGCTGCCATTAGAAGGAAGAACCAAAAAAGTCATTACAAGCGTTACCGAAAAGATTGGGCAAGTGGCTGAAGTGAAGATAGAGTGAAGAGGCTACTTCAATCACAATGCGGAAAGCGAGGGTTGCTTTGAAACTGAACTTTCCTCTCATGTCAGGAGTGATCTCAAGCTTTTTAAGGGGATAGAGCACTGGCTATATTTAAAGTACAAGAGACTTCCACATTTCTGCTATTCTTGAGGAAGAATTGGCCACTATGCTAAGAATTATGAGGAGGTGCCTTATGATGAAAGCTTTTTTTTTTTTTTTTTGCTACAAATGATAATATCCTATTTGGATCCTGGTTGAAAGCTGAATCTAATGCCAACAGCCCTTTCTATATGGCCTTATATGGTGAGATTATGGAAGAGGAAGGAGATGAAGAGATGTTTCCGGAGACCCCTGTTGACTCGAGACAATTAGTTTTGAGTCAAGGGGATGTCATGGATTCATAGGGCTAAGATAGTGAGATGCAGGAAGAAAGGGGCAAAAAAAGATAATGGATGAGCACTTTCCCTCTACAATGATCACACAAAAGCTGGCTTTAATGGATGAGCATGTTGTCCCTTCCACACTATGCTTAGAGCTCCCTTTAATGCAAAATACAGGGACCTCTCTGCAGAGGAAAAATTGCAGATCAAAATTTAGAAAGCCCAAAAAGGTCCATAGATATAATCCGTACAATGGATAGAACTCAAGCATATTTTTGTTAGATGATTCTGAGCTTTTAGATACCCCAATTCAGTTTGTAGATGAAGTAAAAAAAAAAAAAAAGATTTGGTGGCTAGCCCTAATAAACCACCGTGTTACAAATGAGGCTTTTATGTTGAAATTGTCAAGGGTTGGGCACGCCTCAACCCTTGACAATTCAAGCCCTAAGAGCCCTTGTGGCTTAAGAAAGGTCCAATGTGATGTTTTTGATGGAAATAAAAAATCAGAAGAGTTATTCAACAGCTTAAAAGAAGACTACAATTCTGGAACTATTTCGTGATGAACTCAATAGGTATTGGTGGGGGATTCGCCTTATTTTGGAATGAGACAACATTAATTTCGGTGAACTTAGCCACTAGTAAATTCCTCAAAATAAACTTGGAAGATACCGAAGCAAGGAAGCTTTTTTAGACTGATCTTTGTGCATACACTAGCAACATTCCAAGAGAGACTTACCTTATGGGAGCAACTGAAACATTTGAGTCTATTAAATAACTTCCCTTGGGTGTGTTTAGGGGACTTTAACTAGGTGTTATATCATTGGGAAAAGATGGGTAAACGAATGGCTGAAAAGTATAGACCATATGCATTTCAAGACTTCTTGAACGCTTGTGGATTGACAAACATGGAGAGTAAGGCTTGTTTTCACATGGACTAATAACCATGAAGGGCAGGAATATGTAAAGAAGAGGCTTGATAGGGTGGTTTGCAACTTTGAGTGGAGAATCATGTATCCTGAAGCTAAAGCTTTCGCACGACCTACGATAGGTTCTAATCATAAAGGAGAGTTGGAACTCCACAAACTTGGTTGATGGTGACCTGGTGTACAAGTTAAAGAAAGTGGCGATAGATTTGGCCATGTGGAGCAAGAAAGCATTCCCAAATAGCAAAAAAATAAAAATAAAAAATGATAGATGAATTGAAAAATGAATCGCAAACTCTTGTGAATGCTCAAACCTTTCAAACAAACAAGAATGGGGAACAAACCTAGAATAGTGAAATTGATGACTTGTGGAGGCAAGAGGAGATGTATTGGGGATTACGATAAAAAATTAATGAGTTGAAATGGGGCCACAAAAATGCTAAATTTCTTCATATTATGATAATTCAAAGACGTCAGAGGAACAAATTTTCTATGTTAAAGAGAATGGATAAAACATGGTGTCAAAATCCAAATGATCCACAAAAATGACATTGAGCTTCTTTAAAGACATATATATAGGTAGGACATCGAAACTTTGAACCTATCTACAACAATGTCCCTCTCTTGTTTTCGAAGAAATGGATATGAGCCACAAGACATGACATTGAGCATAGAAAGCTATTTTCCAACTGTTGACCTAAATGGACAATTTTATCGGCATTATCGGGAGGTAATTTAATTTAGTGTTTTTAATGAAGTGAAAACTCTCTTCGACTCAGGGAATCTCAATCATGATATGAACAAAACTCATATTACCTTGATTCTGAAAGTTCAAAACTTGGAAAGATTGTGATAAATTTCATCTTATTAGTGTGCAATTTTGCATACAAAATTATCTCAAATGTGATGGCAAATAGATTGAAGCAATTACTCCTTGATCTTATAGAAGTTAACAAAGTGTGTTTATGGGAGGGAGGCAAATATGAAGAAAGCTTATGACAGAATTGAATGGACTTTTTGGAAGGTGTATGTGAAGATTAGGGTTGCGCATGGTAAAATTTTTGTTTTTCAATTTCTCTATTTCTCTGTTTCCCGGAACAAGTTTGGAACAGAAATTCGTTTGGTAACGCAAATTGATTTCTCTGTTTCAGAAATTGTTTTGGGTGAGAAATCGAAGCTAAAAATTTTAGCTTCTCTATTTCAAGTAGAAATAGAAATTATTTCTTATCCATCCCCCTTCTTCCTTTAGCAAACATCGACTCCTTCTCTCCTCACTACCGTAGCTTTCCCATTCCTTCTCCTCACCTCAACCAAAAACCCTAGCGACTCTGAAGCTGTTCATCCTCGCCGTCGCCGCTCATCTCGCCCTCGTTGTCACCCTCGCCGCTCATCTCGATCGGCCAATTTGCTCCGATCGTCCCGTTGGACCCGCCTCGTCCGTTCGCGTCCCCTGTCCGCGCTCCGCCGCCATCGCCCAATAGCCGTCGTCGTCGCCCAACTCCAGCAGCCGTCGTCGTCGCCCAACTCCAGCAGCCGTCGCCGTCGCCCAACTCTAGTCGCCGTCGGCATCGCCCAACTCTAGTCGCCGCGCCCATCTCCAGTCGTCGCCCATCTCTGTCGCCCATCTTCGTCCACGTCCCCTTCCGCTCTCGATTCCGCGGATCCAGTCGCCCAACTCCGGGGCCACCGTGCCGTCGCCCATCTCTGTCGCCCATCTTCGTCCGCGTCCCCCTCCGCTCTCGATTCCGCGGATCCAGTCGCTGTCGCCCCTTTCTGCTTTCGATTCCTCATGAGGTTCGATCGATCCTTCCTTTTTCGCCTCTTTCTTGTTCTTACGTGCTTGTTCTCGTGCTTGTGCTCCGCAATTTGTGCTTTGCGAGTCCGGGCTACTCTATTTCGTGCATAATCACCGTGTTAATAAATGGTGCTCTTTTGTCTTGTCTCTGTTCTTGTTCATTTCTTCGGTTTTGGGGGTACTTGGCTTCAACCCTTTCTTCAACGCCCTAGCTTCGGGCTTTTATAGTTTGACTGGTTGTCATATAATTATGTTGTCCCCGCTATCTTTTATTCTGTAAATTCAAAGTTTAAAGAATGTCGACCGAATTGGTAATATTTTGGCATCCAAGAACAGCTCCCAAGTCTTGTGGCATTTGGTGGTAGGTGCAGAAGCAATTGATGTCTACTTGTTGATCTGTGAGGAGGCAAATATGTGAGTTTAGAGCCATCTTGTTTGGCATTTACTCATTTTATCGTGATTTCGGCGTTTCACATGTTAGGTTTGTGTTATAGACTGTATACAATTTTGTTGTGGTGCTGCTACTTGATAGGTACGGATCATTAAGGAGTTAATTCCTAACTTGCAAGGTGTGCTACTAAGCTTTTGGCTAAAACAAAGGAAGTGTATTACTGAGTTATAGTGTCCTGAATTGGTGCATGCTTAAACTTGTTAGATGTATATCTCCATAGTGAAACTCTACTGGACAATGCTTTAATGCCCATGCTGGTTCTACCTCATGTAATTCCATGTTGAATTCTTGTCATGACCTCCCTTTTCCAGGATCTATGCTAGGTTCATGTTCATAGATTCACGCTCTGTCCATTCCTTACCTTTTGAACATGTGAATGGAAAGATTGAATTCATATCAATGCTGCATCGCTTCTTTTTATAGCTTTTATCAAATTAAATTACCACCACAAGCATCAAGAAGAGTGAGGTAAAATGATGGGGACAGCATGATTCATAGAAATAGAATTTTTTTTTGTTATCAAACGGATTTATGAAATAGAAATTTTAGTCGTTATCAAACGGGTTTCTTTGCTCGAAACTTGTCCAGAATAGAAATTGAGAAATTGATTTCGGCCAGAAATCAATTTCTATTTCAGAAATTTTACCATGCGCAGCCTAGGCTTCTATGATCAATGGGTAAATAGAGGACACCCGGACCCCTGAAGTGACATAATATACACTTAAGTGACAAAATTAGAATTAAACGGATCAATTAAGTGCCAATGGTGGGAAAATCTAGCCAAAATGTTGACATGGCATTTTTCTAGCAAGATAAATGTAAAACAACGTCGTTTTGTACACTAATGTGAAAAAAAGGCCAAAAAAGATGTCGTTTTGCCTCAAATTTGAATTTTAATGTAAATATTAATGAAACTAAATTTAAAACTAAATTTAATAGATTTTTTTTTCAAAAAAAAAAAAAGGAAGATGGGTTCACAAAATGGCGAGGGCTTAGCCCTCGTTGCTGCCTCCACACTATTGTTGGGAAGGGCTAGCAACCATGGGAGGAGGGTCAACTAGGGTCGTTGGGCTGTGGCTAGGGGCCAATGACCCTGGTAGACCAATGGTGAGGGCCTACAAGCCCTTGCCTAAATCTCAAGCAAAGGTCATGGCCTTCCCCTAGATTGGGCAATGGTTGCCGTGTCGACAGTAGTGGGGGACGGGTTGACAGCCCTAGCCTATCTTCTGCAACTTCTTCTTCACTTTTTTTATTTATTTAAATAATGTAGTTTTAAATTTAATTTAATTTAATTAATATCTACATTAAAATTCAAATAAAAGGAAAAACGACGTCATTTTGGCTCTTCTTTGCTGATTCAACTCTTTGGAAAGCTACATAGGTGAGCTATATTATTTAAAAAAAAAAAAAAATAGCCACGTAGGATTTCCGGCTAGGGTCCCGGACTTGGCACTTAGGTGTTCCAACTTTCAAAATAAGTGGGACGTAAGTATACTTAAGTAACTTTTGGCACTTAAGTGTCATCCTATGTCAAGTTTTGACACTTGCCCTATACTTCTGATTAAATGTGTTAAAATTGTTTCTTTCAATGTGAAATTCAATGACAAACCACTCTCTCTCTTTCACCAATCATGAGGAATCAGACAAGGTGACCCAATATCTTCTTATTTGTTCATCTTAGTGGTTAGTACCCTTTCAGTTCAAATGAAAAAAACAGTAAGGAAAGATACCATCACGAGGATTAAGCTGAATGGGTATTGCCCTAATCTCTTTCACCTTTTACTTGCGAATGACCCCATTTTTTTCTTAGACGGAAAGGTCACAAAATGTGAGAACCTCGCTCTAATCTTGAGCCAATGTTGTTTTGCTTTTGGGAACTTGAATAAGTTAGGAATTTACTTCAGCACAAGCTGTCCACAAAATATGAGATGTAATATGCCTGGTGTGTTAATGGTATCTGAAATCGAGAAAATAGGAAAGTGACTGGGGATCTCTTTGGATTGGGGGAAATCAAAGAAACATATATTTGCCTTGATAAGTGCTAAAGTGAATATTAAGCTTGAGGGATGGAAGGAAAATGTAATATCCAAAGCCGGAAAAGAAGTTTTAATTAAGATAGTGATCCAAGCTATAACTTATTAGGCTATGTCTATTTTCAAAATTCTAGTCTCGATATGTCAAGCAATTGAAACAAAAGTGGCAAAATTTTGGTGGAAAAACACTGAAATAGGAGTTAGACTTCATTGGAGGAGCTACGAGGTTTTAGAGGTTCGGGAATATAAGGGTGGAATGGGTTTCAGAGATTTGATATCCCTCAATAGAACCATGCTTGGGAAGCAAGCTTATAGGCTATCTCACAATTCAACATCATTGTGGTGCTAAGTCTTTAAAGGACTGTATTTTCCTACAAGAAATTTTTGAAAAGTTGATAAAAAGTCCCACCCTTCTTGGGTTGGCAAAGTATGTTGCAGGAAGAGAAATAATAGTTAATTTTGTTCAATGGTATGTTAGAATGGGAAAACATCCACATTGGCGAGGATAGATGGTTGAAGAGAGGACTTATTGACGGACCAACAAACTTTAGAGAACCAGCTAAAGTTGCTGAATTGATTTTACATGAGGAAAACAGATGAGATGTGAGTAGATTGTGAATGACATCCTAGCAGTGTCCTTAAAGATTCAAACTCTAGAAGACAATTTGGTGTAGACTGTTACAAAATTAGGGATTTCTACAATGAAGAGTGCATATGATTGGATGCGAGCACAAAGGAGAAATCAATCAACATCATAAGCGTCATCATCACTCCAGTCACCCGCAAGTTATGGAACAAAATTTTGTAATTAAGAACCCTCCTCCCAAGTCAAAAACTTCTTGTGGAGCGTTTGCCAAAATGTCCTGCTGACTAAAGACAACTTATTTAGGCCAAGAATATTAGCAGGTGCCCATCTATCACCACGAAGTTGTTGAGACCTATCCTCGGGTGTACCACCTAGGATTTGACTAATAAACTACTAAGTTTAGACTTAGCTCAGGCTCTCCCAAGCCCAGATCAATTCGCGACTTAGTTTCAAATTTTTTAGCATGCAAATGAATTTTAACTAGGAGTCGCCAATAATTAGTTTATGATAGGTCGATTAGACATCTAAGTAAAATAATGAGAGAATTATTCATGCGAACTAAAGATTTTGGATATGGAGACTTGGTTATACTAGATTTCTCTAATGTTCTTTCCGTACCACTCTTTTTACTTTCAAAAATATTTTGTAGGCAGTCTAGATTAGTTTTGGCCTAAATCACTATCATGCAATGGGATGACCACATGGATGCTCAACCATTATTAAACACTAATTGCACCAAAAGAATTAAACACACCACTGTAAAAAATTATTATTATTTGTTTTGGATTTTTCTCTTATTTAATGAAACCTAATTTATGTGCATTGCAGTGCAATGATGTATAAAAATGTATCTATACTAACACAATCTAATAGGCAAATTATATGTCATGTGATGTTACTCACGTGACCTAAGCTAATGATGAGCAAATATTAATGCAACTATCCTAGTATGTCACACATTTAACTGTTCCTAAATATGCAATTTAAATGATATGCAAACCTAATTTTACATTAGGTGACACATGCATGATTTTTTCGGTCTTTCTTTTTTAATTCTAAATTAAAATTCCTAATAATAACCACCTACCTAGGTGGCGCTGCTGGCGACGAGCTTCTCCCTAACGTAAGGGGAGGAGTTCAATTCCCGAGCGTGTCGCAGGGTGACTTACTCGGTAGCACGTGTGTGGTGGCTAGCACGTGTTGCCCCCCGTTACCCCCCAACCCAAGCCTTTCGAGCTATCCGTGTTGGTACGGTGCGCAGGTTCCATGGGTCACCAAAAAAAAAATTCCCTAATAATTAAACATGCAATTTTAATTAAAGAAAAGGAAATCTAACATCCTAAAAGCAATGTTTTTTTGGCACTTTTATTTATTAGAGCTAGCAAGTCTATCTAAAATTTCAAAACCATTCAAGATATCAATCAAGATTCAAATAAAAGATTACGATATCCAGAAAAATAATCCGTTGTCTTGCGTCTTAGATTAATGGATATCTTAATCTTGATGAGGCACTTATTCAGAATCCAACATAATAAAAAAAATGATTCGTTATCTCATGGCTCAAATAAAAGATTATCGCAATCTTAGACAATGCAATTATCCAATAATAAGTTGAGATAATAAAAAAAATGATCCGATATCTTTACAGATCAAATTAGTAATTAAATCAACTTTATCAATAAGCCCTAATTGGATATGCTTAATATCACGTATTAGATAAAAATCAATCCGAATTAAGGAATGACATATTCCATTTGAATTGGATATTGATTGTTACCTAATTCGAACCCGCGTAATCCGGATCGGAATTGGATCGGGTCACGGCTTGTGGATGATGCGAGGGCGGCAGCGGCAGCAGGCTCGAGCTGCTACCAAATCGTCGTAGCAGACGTCACTGGCTTTGGATGGAGACCGGGGTTCGCTAGAAGGCAAAATCGTTTGAGAAACTTTTGCTTTCCACGTGGATTATTCAAGAAGAAGACAAATCCCACCGCTTCAGCGCATCGCTCTCTAAATCCCGTCATCGCTTTTGCCTCTTGTTTTGTGTGAACGTGACCGCGCATTAATTGAATTTTCCATGATTCAGTGCACGCCACCCTTGCTGCTATGTTGACCGAAGGTGGTCTTGAACTAAGCCCAGAATTGCCTTCAAATAAAACAAACAATATTAGAGAACATACGTTAGAGAATCTGCGCTCGCCAATGGTGCCCCTGGTCACTGATCAGGAGAGCCCCCAGCGAGGCTATGGCGGGCGGTGCAGGACTTGTTTGAAGCGTCGATGAAGAGCTTCGCATGATTGGGCTGTCGCGAGGCGCAACGATGGATGCAGCACCGGGGCTCGTTGGACGGGGCTTGCTGGCGTCGCTAGATGACCGCTGGACTGAGAGATCGTTGGAATTGCTGTTGGGTCTCGCTTGAAGGCTGCGAAGGTCGTCGAAGACTGACGTGTTGCTTGGCTAGACCTTCGCGTCATCATGGAAGGAGCGGTGGCGGTCGACCAACGGGGAGAGGCGCCGACGAGAGGGCCTCGGCTCAGAGGGAGATTCAGAAGTGGGACATCTCTCTGTGTAGTGGCCGTGTATTCTCAGTTGTGTGGTCTCCTGTTATGGTGTGCAGGGCACCCCCTTTTATATGCAAAGAAATGGAGTCCCTAGATGGAAGAAGCAAAGTTTCCTTCTTCTTTTCGATCGCATCTCGCACAGCCAAGGCACAATCTCCACGATTTCATTTTATTTTCTTTCCTCTTTTCATGCCCATCGACAATTGCAAGATCTGGTGTTTCTTTTATCATGTCAAATGCATATTGCCCAAAGATTAACACCAAATATATATCCCACCTGAAATATTCCTTTAAAATCTTCGAATTTTCTGTGAAATATATTCCTCGGTGTGTATATCGCTTGAATATAGAAAAGATTTACTGAATATATCAAATCGTCATCTCTTATAAAAATAATGATGAGCCTAAAATTATATGCTATGTAATTTTTATTTTTTATTTTTATTTTTAAATAAATAATCATTAAAATTTATGTGTCAATGAAGTCAAGATGATCGAACACTTCTTTTTGCTCAGCCCCTGGACAAGTTCCGTTTGGACAAACCCTACCATCCAATTCCATATTTCGAGTTAAAGTGTTTCATGAATTGAGGGTTGGTTATGTAATTTTCTCGAATAACAAAACCACTCACCTCCCTTTTACACAATCGCCACTACTCTCTAGTGCATCTACAAGGCAAGAAACAACTTTTTATTTCAGCGTCAAACTCCAAATCTAGAAGCCATAGTTGACTTGGCCCTCAATATAATCAGTAACTTCAGAAAATGGAACACCCAAAAAACGATTTCCAACTCGATGAACAGGGACTTACCTCATGCTTGGCTCCCATTGAGGCGTAATACCCTAAATATGAACACCGATGCTTCTTACATGATGGGGTCTCAATGGGAACGATTTCGTGCTTGATCCGAGACGATTTGGGGGTTATTCGCGACGGATTTGCCAGATCTGTTCCAGCTTCATCCATTGCTTAACTAGAAGCCCTAGCTCTTCTTGAAGGATTAAAAGTTCGTGCAAAAGAGAAAAGGTGAAGTCTTTGAATTTGAGTTAGATTGTTTGGAAATAGTCAACGGCATCAAGTATTCAAATCAGCCTTTATAGGAAGCCATTGCACTTATCTTAGAGGCCCGCGACTTATTGGCTAAAGCCCAAAGACAAAATGTCCTTCCCTCAAATTGGGTTGTCAATCCCTTTCAAGATTTTTGGAATTTACTTTGTTCCGATGCCCCTTTGATGGGCTCTTTTGTTTTAAGTACTCCTTAATTCAATAAAATTTGCTTTTCTAACCAATAAAAATATAAATATTTTTGTCTTAGACCAAAAAAATTTATAAATGTTTTTGTCATTTTAGAAGTCTCTGCAATTTGTTTTTCTATATTTTAAATCTGGATTAGTTGGGTTAGGCTAGGGTTGTTTGGGCTTTGTCACGCTTGATATTCTTGTTCATTATAAGTAGTTGTTGGGCTTCGGCCCAGGTTCTTCTTAAAAGCGCAGGATGATTTAAAGGTAAAGGGAACTAAATATATTACAAAAATTGAAAATTCGTCTACTTTAAATTTCATCCCGTGGTATATCATAAGCAAGTACACATCTCCAATTAGATACTTCACATCATCTACTCTGGTATATCTTTTCTTCTTATAATGCAATTGAAAATCAAATCTTTCCTCGCAATCATTCCCTCTCAAAATATGCCAAGATTTTCATAATCAATGATTCAAAAAAATTAAATATATCAATTCGTGTATAAAGTTATGAACTCGTATTGGGTAATAAGGTGCAATTTGTTGGGAACAATATGGTCAGAATATAAAGTGCACACAAATTTTTTAAATGTTGGATGTTCAATGAGAACTTTAAGAAAAGAGAGCTCAAAAATAAAATTGTGCTATGGCTCGATTATTTAGGCTTAACTATATGTTAAAAAAATGATCATTCCATTAAAACTTAAAAAATATCTTGTGAATTTTGAGAAATCATTATGAAATTGTATGTTCATGTACATCTTGGTTATGGAATTCTCAAATCTTTTGGATTAGGGAAAAAATATCAAAAGTGGGCATGCTGCAAATTATGCTAAAAAATACTAAAAGCAAAAAGTTAATCTCCAAATTCTGGCGAAAAAAATTAAAAATGAAAAATCTCAGACACCGGTGGTGGCAAATGCGTAAGAAACGGAGTCAAGGGAGGGGCAAATTGGTCACTCGGACCGCAGCTCACTGGCCTCTCGCCCAAGAAAAAGGGTTCTCATTCATTACTTCGCAGCTCGTCGCGCGATCGGATTCCATTCGAGCCCTGAGAAACCAGACGACCGACGACGACGAAATCGAGCGCGAACTCTCCTCCGTCCGGCAGATTCCGGTCTCCTCTCCACCTCCGACGATGACGAAGCAGCAGGCGAACTGGTCCCCGTACGACAACAATGGAGGGTATACTCTCTCTGTCTCTGTCTCTGTCTCTGTGCGCTCGTGTCTGATGGCGGTGGGATTCGATGTTCTTCGGCCGTTGAAATCTTACGCGACTGTTTTCTGCGCAGATCTTGCGTGGCGATTGCCGGCAGGGACTACTGCGTGATCGCGGCGGACACCCGGATGTCGACCGGCTACAGCATCCTCACCCGCGATTACTCCAAAATCTCCAAACTGTAAGCGCGCCGCCCCTTCCTTTTTCCATCGAGTTTTTTCTGATGCTTCTTGAGCTGAATGTCGGCGTTCGATGCTCTTTCTTGTGATGCGATGGGCTTTGGGATTTCGGCGAATCCGCTATTTTGCATAGCCGGGTGTCAAAATGCTTTCTTTTTTAGCTGCCGGATGTTGCCTAGAATGCTTGGGAGGGGAATTATATTGTTGTCTCTTTCTCTGTTGCCTTTCAAGGTTGAAACTTTCGTGTTAGTGGATTGATTCTGCGCATCTCGTTGGGTTTGCTAGATAAGTTGAATAGGGCATTGGGTATACCTGGAAAGGGGGATAATAGATTAGGTTGTCCTGTTCAAAGGGTTCTTGAAACTGATTTCTTCCTCTCATCAGAAATTGGAAATAAGTTGAAGGTATGGCCATGTGAGTCATTCCAGAACTTGAAAAGCTTCATTGAATATTTAAGACGGTTTCATTCTCTGTGGCAGAATGAGTTGGAGTCTGCGTCGCCTTACAATACTTCTGTTATTTCTGGTTTTTGTGTGTATATTTCACTGGACATATGGCTCTTTGAGGGCTTAAATTC
>NC_052616.1:15323218-15371620 GCF_016545825.1 Eucalyptus grandis
GATTTTGGGTTGGCTTACAAACTAGTTCTCAAACCGGTTCCCAAACCAGATCCAGTCGATCTGCTTCCCGGGTGGGTAATCCCTCGAACCAGTTCCGGACCAATTCAAATCGGTTCTGAAATTTGGGAACCGGTTTCCGGACCGGTTTCAACTGGAATCAGTTCCTGACCTTGTTTTTCGTGTGGGCCGGTTTGGGAATTGGATTTACCCGGTCCGGTTGCACACCCCTAACTTCTATTGATCATGTAATTAGAATAAGACATGATTTTCAAGTTACACTATAGATAATAGAGGCAATATAATGTGTTTCTCGCGTACCTGAGCCACTAAGTTTCATGTTCAGACAAGAACAACTACTTTTAATTATGTTTTCTGATACAAAAATATTATCATGAAAAATATATTTCGAGTAAGTAATAATGTTTAGTGTATTGAAACATTCACAATACTCTTTTTAATTTATGGGTGAATTCTCATATCATAGGATTTCTTGCGGATTCGGGATCTACATGCTATGTGAGAAACAAATGCATGCATCTAGCATATCTAATGATGGTAAAGAATCTAACCTATCACTTTGGTTTTCCATTACAATAAAGAGAGTTTACATGTTCTTTTCAATGTTGGTGTGACTTTTTTTTTTTCTTAAAAATATTTCATCTCTCATAAATGGCAATGACGTAACTAAATCATGAGATATAAGACTAAAACGATGTCAATTTGATTTTAATACAGTTTTATTTATACTAAATTTAAAAAATAAGCTAAATTGAAACCCTAGTTCCGCTAGCTGCCAGACGATGTACGTTGTCCACCCTCGTTCCACGAAATCAAATCGTCCACCAACCGATCATCCATGAGCAGGTAAATCTTCGTGAAGAACGGAAGCGACCTGTGCGAGTCGCCAGCCATCGACGAATCCCCAATCTGCTCACCTGGCATCGGTCCAGCAAAATCCGAACTGAAAAGGTTGCATCCGAGTCAGCTTTCGGATGATTCTGTATCGTCCACTGAACCACAAAATCAACACACACGAAGCATCCTCTCACCAATTTGATCAAGAAAAGAAAACCGAAAAAAAAAAGAAGAAACTATTCCTCCATCTACTGGCGTGTCCTATGAGAGAATTTTATCGGTTTCTGATTCTTAGCTGAGCAGGCGGTGAGAAATGATGCGCCAAAAGGAAGGAAAAAGAAAAGGTCAGAGAGAGAGAGAGAGAGAGAGAGAGAGAGAGAGAGAGAGCCAAAAGGAAAAAGAAAGGTCATAGAGAGAGAGAGAGAGAGGGGGGTAGTACCAGGAGGCAATGAGTGTTTGAGCTCCGATAATTTTGGGTGCGTTTGGTAACGTTTACGTTCCCGAGAACAATTTTTGTTCAGAAACAATTTTTTCTATTTCTGTTTCTAGGAACAGTTTTTGACAAAAATGTGTTTGATAACTGCACAAAATTTCTATTCTCGAAACAAAAACAAAAAAGAGTAGAAACGCGTTTGGTATGAGAATAAAAATTTATGTTCCCAAAAAATTTATTCCCAATTTTTCATTTAATTTATAAAATGTCATTTATAGTTGATTATATAAAGTTCTTGAAAGAGCAAGGTGGAATCAGAATCATAAACTCGTGTTTTTCAAATTTAAAAAAAGAAAAAGAAAATGCTGTCATTGGATAATTGGAATCATAAACTCGAATGAGGCCTAATATGCTAGATAACTATCGCCATTGATAATTCCTGCAAATGTTTTGAACTAAAGCCAATCGGCAGAGATTAGGCTAAATGCACATGGAGCCTTAACAAGGAAAGACTGTATAGAAATATTCTCATTATTCTCTTTTCTATACTTCAAATAAGTCCTCATTGTCATTATTCAATCAAAAGAAATCACATTGTAACCGACTTATGGACAATAACACGATAGTAAAACCTCACTCAATGCGCAGTACCAAAGTAATCTATAACTTGGATGAACCACAACACCCCGCAAGCCCTACCCCTCTCATAACCATCTGCTTCTCCCCTCCCACATTCGTCATGCATTTTTAGCGCATCCATCATTTCATAACCACCGACCTCCTCGAGCGAGCGAAACAGACAGAAATTAAAAAAGGTTGTAAAAAGAGGCCACTTCACGCATATACATGCTCATTTCCACATAAGCCACCAACACAGTTCCAAAAATTAAAACTTTGCATGTTTGATTGGGGGTGAAAGTTTTCATGATCATACCTGCTTTGAGTCAAAAAATGCTACTTTATCTCCTGGTCTTTCGACTCCAAAATCCGAACTTCAGGTGAGCTTCTGAAACACCCAACTTTTATTCATCACATAATAAATCTCAAAGCAAATTTAAAACAATCAAAACATGAAGAGCTTATCATGAATTTGCTAGAACCCAGAGAACTGTGAACAAAAATACGTTGCTTCTAAATCTTTCAATTCAAACAACCTCGTACAAGAGAATAGAAAGGCATGAAAATTCAAGAATGGATGCTGGAAAACGTATATTCGAGAAAAAGCCCAGCCAAAACTCTGTTGGGGACAGACAGGTATAAATGCATAGATAAGGTAAGGGGAGCATTTCGAGTGAGTTCGAGAATGTTCGAGGATTTGACGGCACTATTTGAGAACCCACTGCTTTGTGACACTGGTAATCTTCTCAAGCAACCGCTTTTACCACACTTGTGAAACACACGAAGCATCGACCCCAAAATCTCATTTTTCCTTTTACCCACTACTTCGTGGGCTCAAATATTTTCAGGTCCTTAGATGGCGGTTCCTCCTGAATGTTTTGGTCAGCCGATGAGGGTTACCGAGAGGAGTTTTGACTACCATGCCCCAAGGGGCCAATGGGTTTATGAACTCATAGTGACCATTGTTTGGGTTGATGAGGGCCTACCTTAGAGGGTACCTCATTGATTTAGAGCGTGGTTTCGCTACAGTTTCAATGGATTTTGTGTGGGTCCCCTCTAGGGTTTTGAGATCCCTGTTGTGGTAGTAGATGCCACTCTAGGTGAGAGTGTAGCTGACCCTCTTGATGGCGCTGTGGAGGACTCGACACCCCCGAAGCCTGTGGAGACCGAAGGATTGGCGAGCGTGTCCGACGAGTAGGTCATAGGACATTTCCCTTTTTGTTGAGCCGGTCTTTTGTAGATAGCCTAATGTTGTATATAAACCGGTGTGTTTACAAAGGCATGTTTGTTTTGAATTATTTCCTACTTTTCTATCCCAAGTTGTTTGTTGTCAGGGATTTTGTTTTGTTTTTGCATGGGCATTAAAATGAATAGGTTGGCGTCGCATTCTGGGACGTCGCAAATTTATTGACCATTGAGGGATGAGCACGCGCTTGAGGATCAGGGCGTGACATCCTTGCCCCAGAGTGGTATAGGAGCTGGTCGATAGTTGGAATGATAATGTGCAATAGGTTCTTGGGATAGTTAGTAAGAATGACTTCTATTTCATGCTGATGCATGTGAGTGATAGCTGTTTGGTAGCTTGTTTGGTGTGGATCACTCAAATTCTAATATGGTATTGGAATTGGAAAACGGTTTTCTATAAAGATCTTGTAGATGAGTGATCAGGAGCAGAGGACTCCTAGGAAGAGGTTAGTAGGACCTGTAACTCGGGGTAGTACGCCGACCAGGGTTGGTACCCGAGGTGACCGTGGTAGAGCGCAGGCTAAGGCCAGCGCAAGTGGAGTAGCACTGCCTCTTGTTGATGCTGGGGTAACAGCCCCTGGTGATCCAAGGATCGATGGGATCATACAGGTGCTAGAGACACTTGGGAACCGAATGGAGTAGCGGGCTCAGAATCAAGCTACAGCCACTACCGCCACTGCTACAGCTACCGCTACTGCTGTTGTTGCCACCACTATTGAGGTTGCAGCTGCAGCTGCACCTACCGATGTTCCACCTAGGAATGTGGTTTCTAGGAGGCCGATGCATAAGCTCGTTGAGCAGTTCTTGAAGTTGAACCCGCCGAGGTTCACTGGTGCAGGAGATCCCGAGGCTGCATCGCTTTGAATCCAAGACCTAGAGAAAGCCTTTGCATTGCTGATGTGCACTGAGGAGGAGAAAGTTGTCCTGGTAGTATACCAGTGTTGCAAGGTAACGCAAATACTTGGTGGAGAGCCACCAGAGGCACGGTATTTCCTGAAGGTGTAGTCTTGGTGTGGAACGCCTTCCTCAGAGCCTTTAATGGCAAGTACTTTTCGAGTAGCGCCCGAGAGCAAAAGATGAAGGAATTCCAGTGCCTTTGTCAAGGCATGCTGACCGTGGATCAGTATAAAGCTAAGTTCGCGGAGCTGTCTTAGTATGCTCCAAGGTTGGTGGAAGATCTAGAAAAGAAAGCTTGGAGGTTCAAAAACGGCCTCCGACCAAAGCTGAGGAATCCACTAGTGCCATTCGACTTGAAGAATTACAATGAGGTATATTGTCGGGCTCAGTTAATAGAGAGGAACCCGAGTGAATAGACTACTACATCTGGTTCAAGATTCAATTTGAATAGAGATGGGAACCGGTTTGGGAAGAAGCCCATGACCAAAGGAAGGTTTCATGTTTCGCCTAACAGAAAGGGTGAAGTAGGCAAGTCAGCGCCGAGTCAGAATGGCGTGTGTCGCTTATGTGGAAGGTGACATGGAGCAGTCTCGTGCCATTTTAGAACATGTGCTTGCTTCAAGTGTGGCCAACAGGGTCACTTGGCCAGAGACTGTCCTCGAAAGCAAAGGGGACCACGGCGAAGTTCGCGTCGCCACCGTTGGGTCAAGATAAGGGGTTTGCACCGCAGGGTGGTTTGAACCGTCCGCCAGCTCAAGGAGGAGTGTACGCCATCACCAAAGGACAAGCAATGATGCGCCTGATGTGATTACATGTACGGTTTCGCTAACCAACCATGCTGCATATGCTTTGTTTGATCCTAGCGCGACTCATTCCTTTATAACTGAGCAATTTGTTAATCTAGTAAGATTGAGTCCTGAGTTATTGGAGTCAGTGGTTAGCATATCTACACTGTTAAAGGATAAGGTGTTAGCTGTAATGGGTTGTCTTGGTTTCAAGTTAATGATTAGTGAGCGAGAGGGGAAGATAGACTTGTTAGTCCTAGTCATGTATGATTTCGATGTGATAATTGGCATGGACTGGCTCACCAAGCAACGAGCTAAGTTGGACTGCTATCGCAAAGCGATTCAATTTAACCCGTTAGTAGGTGAAAGTTTTGAGTTTATTGGAAGTCGAGGAGGACCCTCGATTACTTTAATCTTGTTGCTTAAGGCAACCCATTTGTTAGATGGGGGTTGCCAAGGTTACTTGGCGACTGTCATGGATACGACAGTTGAGGAGATGAAGATCGAGGACATCGCTGTAGTGCAAGAGTTTTCAGACGTATTTCCAAAGGAATTGCCAAGTCTGCTGCCAAAAAGAGAGATAGAGTTTGTGATTGAGTTAGCACCCGGGACAGAGCCAATCTTTAAGGCTCCTTACCGGATGGCGTTGTCTGAATTGAAAGAACTGAAGGTATAGATGCAAGAGTTGTTGGATAAGGGATTCATACGTCCCAATGCATCACCTTGGGGAGCACCAATTCTATTTGTGAAAAAGAAAGATGATTCATTGCGTTTGTGCAAAGATGATTCATTGCGTTTGTGCATCAACTATCGTCAACTCAATCAAGTGATGATCAAGAACAAGTATCCACTGCCGAGGATCGACGACTTGTTTGATCAGCTGCAAGGAGCGTTGATATTTTCAAAGATTGACTTAAGGACGGGATATCATCAGCTGAGGATAAAAAAGGACATACCGAAATCAGCGTTTCGTACTCGATACGACCATTATGAGTTCACTATAATGCCGTTTGGTTTGACGAATGCCCTAACTACTTTCATGGATCTAATGAACCGAATGTTTAAAGAATATTTGGATTAGTTTGTGATTGTGTTCATCGACGATATCCTAGTGTATTCGAGAAATTCTGAGGAGCATGAGAGACATCTGAGGATGGTACTTTAAACACTAAGGAATCATGAACTATACGCCAAGTTTAGTAAGTGCGAGTTTTGGTTGACTCGTGTAGCATTCCTAGGTCATGTGATTTCAGGCGAAGGAATCTCCGTGGACTCGACCAAGATTGAAGCAATTATCAACTGGCCAAGACCAACAACAGTGACAGAGATTAGAAGCTTTTTGGGTTTGGTAGGATACTACAGAAGGTTTGTGGAAGGATTTTTAGCTTTAGCGTCGCCGTTGACTCGACTACTGAAGAAGGAAGAGAAGTTTGTGTGGATAGACAAGTGCGAGCGTAGTTTCCAAGAGCTTAAGAAGAAGCTGACTATTGCACCAGTGCTGAACATTCCATCTGGTCCTGGAGGATACGAGATCTATAATGATGCGTTGTTTAAAGGACTGGGTTGTGTGTTAATGCAACATGGTAGGGTTGTTGCATACGCGTCCCGTCAGTTGAGATCTCATGAGCTGAATTACCCGATGCATGACTTAGAACTCGCATCAATCATTTTCGCTTTGAGGATTTGGAGACATTATTTGTGTGGAGAAAGATTTAAGATCTTCACAGACCATCAAAGTCTCAAATACTTATTCTCTCAGAAGGAGTTGAATATGAGACAGCGTCGCTGGATGGAACTCCTAAAGGAGTGATATTTTGTATCACCCTGGAAAGATGAATAAGGTCGCAGATGCATTGAGTCGGAAGTCTTCAGTCACACAGTTGATGCTTAAGGAATGGATTTTACTTGAGAAAGCTCGACATTCGGTTTTCAAATTTGAGGTAGGCCACCTTTCAAATCTTATGGCCACCCTCAGAATTGAACCGGAAGTGCAAATCAAAATCAAGATGCTTTAGTGCATAAACCCAGAGATTCAGAAAATCCTACAAGAGAATACCGAAAAGAAGAAGGCTGACTTTCAAATTTATGAGGATGGAACACTAAGGTTCCGAGGACGATTATGTGTACCTAACGATATCGAGCTTAAGAAAGAGATCTTATTAGAAGCTCATTGTAGCAGTTACAACATTCAACCTGGCAGTACGAAGATGTATTGGAATCTGCGACAACATTATTGGTGGTCCGGTATGAAGGCGGACATCGCCAAGCATGTCGCAAAGTGTCTGACGTGTCAACAAGTAAAGGCACAACATTGTAAGCCGGGAGGACTTCTGCAATCTCTCGAGATTCCTGAGTGGAAATGGAAACATATCACAATGGATTTTGTGACAGGTTTACCGAGGAGTCAAAAGGGTAATGATTCCATTTGGGTAGTGGTTGACAAACTGACGAAGTCGGCTCACTTCATTGTGTTAGAGAAAACTCCTTAACTATTTTGAAGCTGACAAAACCTTTCCAAAAGTCTAGTCTGAAGACTTGTAGACTCAAGTGTTATAGTCTGAAGAATTCAAGACTCATCTGTCAAAGTCTGAAGACCGATTAGACTTTATTCTCAAAGTCTGACCTCACTGACAGATTCTAGACCGACGAAGAGAAGACTTATCCAGATGCGAGTTTATCTTCAAGGATTTGGTTCGTACGGTTTTACTGCTAGAGATAGCACCTAGTGATCAATTATTCTTATTGGAATCAATTTGGATAATCAGATTTTTTGAAAGGCGAAGTATATTTAGAAGGTTCTACTTATGGAAACCTAGATCCTGATTGTATGGGCGAGCAAGATTGGTGGGCTATCATCACATTCCTTAAATGACTCAAGATCTCCTTAATTGATTCTGTCCAATGGGTAAATTGGAAGAACTCTTTTGGAAAGTGCCAACGGTTATAGAGGCATGAAGGAGTATATAAGGAAGACGCTCAAGTTATTCGAGCGTGTGCGTGAAATAAAAATTCTAATGTCTGAAGCTTTTGGTTCTTTGCTATCTCAATCGTTGAGCTTATCTTGTACTCAAAAGAGAGATCACACACTTGTGAGACCTTGAGGAAGTGTAGTAGAGTTTCTACACTGTGTGGTCAAGGACGTGAGACTGTAAAATCTTTTTTGGTTCATAGTGAAATCTAGCCAGTGGACTGTTAGTGCGGGAGAGTGGACGTAGGCTTGATCTAAGCCGAACCACTATAAACTTTGTGTTTCTATTCTCTTTCCCTGAACTCCTTACTTTAATTCGTAGCTTTACATAACTGCTTATAGTCGTTTACATATTCAGTCTATTATCCTCTAAAGACGAGCTAATTTGTTAAGTCTCGTGAAAATTTCTTTTAACACCTATTCACCCCCCTCTAGGTGTTCTTACTAGCCCTATCAATTAGTATCAGAGCTTGTGTGCTCATTTTATTGAAGTGTTTTTACTTCTGAGTTAAGGATCTATGGCTAGTATTTTGACTCCAGGTTTGGTTGAAGGCCAGAGCAACACCAAACCTCCTTACTTTGATGGGAGAGAATACAATGTGTGGAAAAACAAGATGAAGGCATTCATGAGATCGAAAGATCCTCTGGAATGAGATGTAGTAGAAAAATGGATCATTTCTAAAGCTACATTAACCTTAGAAAGAGGAAAAGAAGTTGTAGATGCTGGCGAAATTGGACAAGAAGAAATAACCAAGAGACAAACTCTTGATGCTAAAGCTATCTACTCTTTATACTGTGCTTTATCTCCTATTAAGTATAACCGAATTTCATCTTGTGAAATAGCCAAAGAAGTCTGTGATAGGTTGCACGTTACCTATGAAGGAACTGATCGAGTTAAAGAAACAAAAATCAATATTTTACTCGAACGGTATGAAGCCTTCAAGATGAAGCTAGGAGAATCTATCACTGACATGTTTAGTCGTTTTACAGAAATTTTAAACGGTCTAGCATATCAGGGACAGCCAATCTCAGGACCAATGAAGGTTAACAAATTGCTGCGTGGACTCTCCAAAGACTGGAATCACGTGAAGACTTCAATAAGGGAAACTCAAAGGATCATGCCGCTTTCTGTCGACGAACTAGTTGGCACACTTCAATCATATGAAGTGGAGCAAATTAATGAGGAAGAAGATCCTACAGGTAATAAATCAATTACTTTAAAATCTAATGATGATTCTGATACAGATTCAGAAGATGATATGGACAATGAAGAACTAGCACTCATGATAAGGAAATTCAGAAAATTGAATAGAAAAGGCAGAAGATTCAATTGGAAGAAGCAAAGCACTCAAAAGTTTCAAAACAAATCAACTGAGGATGATGAAGCCAACAAAGATGTGATCTGTTTTGAATACAAGAAAAAGGAACACATCAGACCCAACTGTCCTCTGTTGAAGAAAAAGAAGGAAAAAACTGAGAAATATAGAAAGGCTCTCAAAGTAGAGACATGGAGTGATACTGAATACGAAAAAAGTGATGAAGAATATGCCAATATATGTCTAATGGCAAAATCAGAATCAGACTCAGACTCAGAGACATATTCAGACTCAGACTTAGACAGCGAAATTGAGGTAAGCAATTTAAAAATTCATATTAAAGTCTCGAACTACATAGATGAACTTTGTCTCAGTCTCAAAACTTCTCTTAAAAGGATTTCCGAGCTAAAAATGGAGAATTCTACACTCAAGCAATAGGAAATTTCTTGGAAAGAAAAGTTTGAAAATCTAGACAAAAATTTTGCCAATTTGAAAGAAAATGCAGATTATCTGTCAAAAGAAAATACTTTCTTAAAAGAAGACATTTCAAATATCACAAAAAGGTTTTCATTAGGTCTGAGAAGTTGAAAAAGATTCTTTCAGTACAAAGACCTTACTTTAACAAGTCAGGTTTGGGAATGACTCCGAAACTATTCTTCTAATTGATTTTCCAAAAGTAAAGGAAATAATCAAACAAAGACCTACAAAAACATTTTACAAAAATCATTTTCAAAAAGCTTTTGTAGAACCTATTGTTCAAAGTGTAACAGCTCAAATATTTCAAGAAAGAATGTCCTAAAGTCTGGAGACCCGTTAAGAAGGATTGGGCAGAAACCGTGTTTAAAACTAACTCCTCCGGACCCAAGAAAATCTGGGTACCAAAGAAAGCTTGAGTTCTTTTTGTAATTGCAGGTCACTATTAAGAAAAATATTAAATGGTATTTGGATAGTGGCTGTTCGAAATACATGATTGGAGATTCAAGTTGTTTTATAAAGCTTGTGCAATTAAATAGTGAAAAAATTTCTTTTGGTGGAAACAACAAAGGAAATATTGTTGGATGTGGAATTGTAAAAATTGGAAGTCTCACAATCAACAATGTTTCATTGGTGGAAGGATTAAATTACAATCTACTCAGCATTAGTCAATTATGCGACATTGGATTCAAAATCAATTTCCAAGAAGGAATCTATTCGGGAACTAGTAAAGATTTTTCTCAATCTTTCACTAGACGAAGACATGGGAATATTTATCTTCTGGATATAAAATCATAGAGTTCTCAGTGTCTAATATCCATTCAAGATGAAGCGAACATTTGGCATCGAAAGCTTGGCCATGTTAATATGAAGCAGATTGCCAAGATCTCTTCCAAGAAACTTGTTCGTGGACTTCCTAGTTTAACTTATCAAAAGTCTGATCTATGCACACCATGTGTTTTGGGAAAGCAAGTTAGAAGTTATTTTAAACCTATAAATCAAGTTTCTACTAATCGTGTTCTGCAGCTTTTGCATATGGATTTCTTTGGACCAACTAGAACTCAAAGCATTGGTGGAAAGATATACTGCCTAGTAATCGTGGATGATTATTCTCGATTTACTTGGGTTTACTTTCTTGCAAGTAAGTCTGAAACATTTTCTCACTTTTCAAAGATCGCCAAGAAAGTTCATAATGAAAAATGATATGTTATTTCAAGCATACGGACAAACCATGGAGGTGAGTTAGAAAATCAAGACTGCCAAATTTTGTGATGAATCTGGTTTTCAGCATGTTTTCTCCTCTCCATACACTCTAGAACATAATGGAGTTGTGGAAAGAAAGAATAGATCTTTGCAGGAAATAGCAAGAACTCTTTTAATTGAAAGTAATATTTCTTCTCGTTTTTGGGCTGAAGTAGTTTCTACAACTTGTTACATTATTAACAGAGTATTTTTAAGGCATATTCTAGAGAAAACACCCTATGAATTATATAAAGGGAAAAAGCCAAATGTTTCTTATTTTCATGTGTTTGGTTGTAAATGTTTTGTTTTGAAAAATTCAAATAATTGAACTGGTAAGTTTGAGGACAAATCGACGAAGGAGTTTTCTTTGGATATTCAACCACAAGCAAAGCCTACAGAATATTCAACAAGAAGACTTAGTTTGTGGAAGAATCTATGAACGTCAAATTCCAAGACTCTATGCAGAATCAACTGAATCAGACTCAATTTGAAGAATCTGAACCTGCTTCAGACTTTACAAAGTCTATCTCCCCTGAAGTGATTCAGACTTCTGAAAAACAACAATGAACATAAATTGAAGACTCAACTGAAGTTGGAGATCAGCAGACTGTCAAACCGACCAGTAACTGGAAGCACAAGTCTAGTCATCCCAAAGAACTCATCATCGGCAATATTAATGAAGGGATTCGCACCAGATCCAAAAGGTGAGAAGAGTCTAGCGCTCTGGCACTTATTTCTGAAATAGAACCCAAAAGTATAGAAGAAGCCTTAGTTGACGAAAGCTGGATTGAAGCTATGCAACAAGAACTCGATAGTTCAACATCAACGATGTTCTGAACTAATTCCTAAACCAAAAGATAAATCTATTATTGGAGTTAAATGGGTTTTCAGGAACAAGATGGACGAGAAAGGAAAAGTGGTCAGAAACAAAGCAAGACTTGTGGCCAAAGGATATACGTAAGAAGAATGGATAGACTATGATGAGACCTACGCACCAATGGCAATGTTAGAGGCAATTAGATTATTACTTGCTTTTGCTTGCTATAAAATTTTTAGGTTATTCCAAATGGATGTCAAAAGTGCATTCCTAAATGGATTTATCTAAGAAGAAGTCTATGTGGAACAACCACCTGGATTTGAAGATCCAAAAAGACCCGGCATTCAGTCTTCGACCGAAAAAAGCTATATGGATTAAAGCAAGCACCTCGAGCATGGTATGACAGGTTAAGTAAGTTTCTAATTCAAAATGATTTTGTTAAAGGGAAAGTGGATACTACTTTGTTTATTAAAAGAGAAGGCAAAGATTTTCTACTCGTTCAAATCTATATTGATGATATCATATTTGGATCATCTAATGAAAACCTATGCAAGAAGTTTTCTAAGTCTATGCGGGACGAATTTGAGATAAGCATGATGGGTGAATTATCTTTCTTTCACGGATTACAAGTGAAACAACTGAAGGAAGGAATTTTCATTCACCAAGAAAAATATGCAAAAGACCTCGTCAAAAAGTTTAGATTGGAGAATTGCAAAAAGACTGAGATACAAATGTCAAGTTCTTCGAGTTGGACAAAGACGGAGGAGGAAAGAAAGTTGACCAGAGCTTTATAGGAGTATTATTGGTTCACTTCTTTATCTTATTGCTTCTAGACCTGACATTTTGATTAGTATTTGCATTTGTGCTAGATTTCAATTAGATCCCAAAGAATCTCATCTAAGTGCTGCAAAACGTATCATCAAATATGTTACAACTGCTTTAAAGTTAGGTCTTTGGTATCCTAAAGAATGAGACTTTGCTCTCCTTGGATATTCAGACATAGATTTAGCAAGTTGCAGAGTTGATAGGAAGAGTACATTTGGTACTTGTCAATTACTGGGAAATAGGACAGTATCTTGGTTTTCAAGAAAGTAGAGTATTGTAGCTCTTTCAATAGCAGAAGCGGAGTACGTGGCTTTTGGAAGTTACTGTTCTCAAATCTTGTGGATAAAGCAATAGCTGAGAGACTTTGGAATCGAAGACTCATGCACCGAGATCAAATACGACAACACCAGCGCAATCAATCTCACAAAGAATACAATTCTTCATTTAAGAGCAAAACATATAGAGATTTGACATCATTTCATTAGATATCATGTTTAGAATGGAGAAGTCATGATATCTTGTTCATCGACTCAAGAATCGGTTGCGACATATTTACAAAGCCATTGGAGAAAAATCTATTTGAGTCTATTTGTACCAGACTGAACATTATATCTTTATCAGTTAAAGTCTGAAGATCAACGGACTCAGATTACCCAAAAGTCGCAACTGTAAGTTAATCCTGTGCTAATAATTTAAATTTCTGGGTGAAAATTTGAAAAGGTAGGTTTACCTTTTTGAATCGTTACTTATTAACTTTTAACTTTGAATTTATGGAAGTTTTTCATTTTCAAAAGGCAGTTTTTCATTTTCAAAAAAGGCAGTTGTTTATTTTTAAAAGACATCTTTCATTTTTCCTCTATGACGATCCATATACTTCGTTTTGTTTGCTTTATATACTGTTGTTTTTTTTTTTGGTAAAATATATACTGTTGTTTTTCTTCTTCGTTTTCACTCACAAACCCTAGAATACAGAACTTCACTTTCTTACTTTTTTCTCTCTAGTTTAATCCATAAAGTTTTCATCTTTTTCGCAAATCGAGTTCGAGAAATCTCTCAAAGATAGTGACAATGTCATCCCAAAGAAAGTCCTCTAGAATTGCGAGTAGGGGACCACAGCATATGCTTGAGGGTCCTACACACTTTGATCTGACCAAGGAAGAAGAATCTCCACAGCAGCAGTAGCAGCAAAGTCAACAACAACATTTTCAATCGCGCCATTCTTTCCAGCCTAGAACTCAAGTGCCTCCGCATCAACAACAAACAGAGGAAAAAATCATCGAAAATGTGGAACCTGTTGAAAGTGCTAGTACGTGCACCTAGGGGGTGAATAGGTGCGAAAACAAATTTTGCAAAATATAGGGTAAAACTTTACTTTTAACTTGAGTCTGGTTAACAATAGACTTTGAAGAGTAAATTAGACTCTAACAATTAAATAGAGTTACGAACAAAGTAAAGAGTTCAGGGAAGAGAATAAGAACACAAGGTTTATAGTAGTTCGGTTTAATCCAAGCCTACGTTCACTCTTCCGCACTAATAGCCCACCGGCTGGATTTCACTATGAATCAAAAGAGTTGTTACAGTATCACGTCCTTGATTCCACAGTGTAGAGACTCTGCTACACTTCCTTAAGGTCTCACAAGTATCAAAACTCTCTTTTGAATACAAATTTACGCTCAACAATTGAATCAGCAAAGAACAGGGAGCTTCAGACTTTGGAATTTATCTATCGCGCACACACTCGAATAACTAGAGCGTCTTCCTTTTATACTTCTCCATGCCTTCATAACCGTTGGCACCTTCCAAAGGAGTTCTTCCAATCTACCTGTTGGATAGAATCAATTAGAGAGATCTCAAGTTACTTAAGGAATGTGACGATAGCCCACCAATCTTGCTCGCCCATACAATCAGGATCTAGGTTTCCATAAGTAGAACCTTCCAAGTATACTTCACCAATCAACGGATCCAAATTACTCGCATTTCTTTCAAAATGAATAATAGATCTTGAGATGCTTTCTCCAGCCATGAGATCTTCTTTAGCCGCTTGAATCAAATCCTTAAAGAAATACTCACCTGGATAAGTCTTCTTCGTTGGTCTAGAAACTGTCAATGAGGGCGTAGACTTTAAATCTTGAGTCTCAAGGCGGCTCGACGGTCTTCGGGACTTTGGACGACGAGTCTGCAAGTCTTCAAACTAGATTGATTGAAACGTTTTGTCAGCTTCAAAACAAATAAGGAAGTTTTCTCCAACAATCTCCCATTTTTTGATGATGACAAAACTTTCCTGCAGATTTGGATACTTATGACCTGCAAGACAATACTTAAGTAGACATGGATATCTCATAAAAGATAAATGAATTAGGATAAAGATAGTATCGAATTTGCATCCACAGGAAATGAGTTAGTCCTGTAAAAACAACTATCTTTGCCATGAATACCAACAACGCTTAAGATACTGCAAGCATTAAACGATCAAACAATCCAAACCAAAAAACACAGTCCAAACCAGTCACAACCAAACAAGAATTAAACTCAAATCCAAAAATCAAATCAAATCAAATTTGCACCAACTTCTCCCCCTTTTTGTCAGCATTAAAAAGGTAGGGACGAAAATATAATTGGATAAAATTAAGATTGTTTTGGAACGCGAACAAGCTGAAAATCTCCCATCGACTTAACAGTCTCCTCCAACTTTCTCAGATCCTCCTTCAGTTGCGCTACTTCCTCACCCTTGGCAGTTGGTTGAACTTGAAGATTAAGAGCCTGAACTTGATCGTGCAAAGAAACTGAAGAGGCTTGACTGGCATTCTGCATATTCTGAAATTCGCATCTCAAAGCATAAATCTGGCCTCGCATCTCCATAAGAACATCAAGCAATCTTCGAAAGTCTGCTGAGTTGTCAGTTTGAGTGTTTGCTTCAGCATGATCAGTTCTTTCTTCCTCTACTTCTTTCCTCATCGTTTCCCTCTCTTTACTCCTCTGCTCTGCTTCTTCTCTGTCTTGATCCTCTCTCTCCTTTGTCTTTGGAACAAAACGCTGTAAGTTCCTTAAGGCAAGAGCAGAAATGGTGACATCTTCCTCATCTTCTTCATCCTGCAAGATGAGTGCTCTCCTTTTCGTAGATGCAGCTGTCATAGGCTCCTTGCCTTTCCGTTTTGCAGCCACAGAGTCTTGACGAGTCTTGACAGGGGTCTTCTCCTTAAATCTCTCTAAAGCCTTGTTTAGCTCATTCAGACGCATTTTAGAAACCATCTTCAGTCCCACCACTATTTGATCACAGGTTCAAACAAACAGAATTTTGGGAGGCTGAATATTAAGATGTCTAAATAGCTGAGTAACAAGTGCTAAATAAGGAAGTTGACCCTTGTCCTTCACCATCGATCAGTACATGTGAAACATGATAGTGTGTGGCGAGAGAACTTTTTACCAGCATTGATAGCATACATCAACTTCGCTTCGAATTGAGACGCGCCTTTGATGTCGATTTGGGTCTAAGACAGTTAATCACAATATTGTGAAGCAAGACATTTGAGGCATTCATCCTCAAGTACGAAATTCGACCTTCTGCCATTCCATCCTGAACAAGCTCCACAGTCGCACGACCAATAAACACATTAATTGATTGGAACACCCCTCTCTCTACTCCAATCACATAAGCCAGAGTGTCCATATCAACCACATAATCCTAGTCTCTAACACTGAAAGAAAATCTATTCGCATTCAAAGAGCTTAGATTGGAATAGAAATACGCAGTAAGTTCTGGATGAGCCACAGTTGTCTCAGAGCAAAATCAGTCGAGTTGAAGTAAAGCAAATTTCTCTCACAACTTCACATTCAGAGAGTCGAGAACGCTTTAGCAACTTAGAGTAAAGTTGCTTATGTTCCTCAGAACGAAACAGATCCGCCTTTTTTCCTCGAATATTCGCAGCAACACCCATTTTAGGCTTAAAATGAGTGAACATCTTTTCATCATCATTTCCATCAGGTTGACTAAGTCCTCCAACACATGGATCACTTGGGATATTTGCAAAAGCTTTTTCTGTCGAGCCAGCCAGAGCAATTCCCAAACGTTCCATCGTTCGTAAAAAATGGGTTTCATTTCGATACCCCTTTTCTTTCAAAAATTTATCAATAAAGTTCAATGCAGAACCTCCTTCATTTAAGGCAGAGTAGAGTTTAAAAGTAAAAGCGGGCTTAAGAGTCCTTACAGGTTCGGCATCCTCAATAATTTCTTCCTCCGCTTGTTGATGCTGAACATTCTGTGATCTAGCTTGAGGAGAATGGCGCGGTTGAGAATGTTGTGGGCTCTGCTGTTGCCTTGGAGATTCTTCTTCCTCGGTGAGGTCAAAATGCGTAGGACCCTCACGCATATGCTGTGGTCCCCTGCTTGCAATCCTTAAGGACTTTCTTTGGAAAGACATTATCACAGTCTTTGAGAGAGTTTCCAAACTCGATTCGCGAGAAAGATGAAAACTTTAAGGATTAAACTCGAGAGAAAAAGTAAGAAAGTGAAGTTCTTTGCTTCTAGGGTTCGTGAAGAAGACGATCAGTATATAAGGCAATTGAAACAGGGTATACAGATCATCGTAATAGGAAAAATAGAAAATGACTTTTCAAAAAAATAACTGTCTTTTTGAAAATAGATAACTGTCATTTCAAAAAGATAACTTCTTTTTCGAAAAGGAATGATTGCTATAATTACGAAAACTTGGGAAGATAACATCAATCAATTGCAGATTAATAGACAAACGTAACTTTTCGAGTTTTTATCCGAAAGATAAATTTCTAAAACAGAAATAACTTACAGTCGTGATTCTTGATTTTTTGAGTCTGAGCATCTTTAGACTTTTATCCCTGAATCTGAACTTCTTCAAACCTTAAGATATTAAGTCTGGATCAAATAGACTCAATTTGACTTTTCTCCAGTGGCTTTGTAAAAATATCCGCCAGCTAATTCTTTGAGTCAATGAATTGAATCAATACTTCTCCATTTTGAACATGGTCTCTAATAAAATGATGTCGAATCTCTATATGTTTTACTCTCGAATGAATAATCAGATTCTTGGTAAGATTAATCGCGCCGGTGTTGTCACATTTGATCTCAGTGCATGAGTCTTCGATTCCAAAGTCTCTTAGCTGTTGTTTTATCCATAAAATTTGAGAACAACAACTTCCAAGAGCCACATACTTTGCTTCTACTGTTGAAAGAGCTACAGTACTTTGCTTCCTTGAAAACCAAAATACTGTCCTGTTACCAAGCAGTTGACAAGTGCCCGAGGTGCTTTTTCTATCAACTCTGCATCCTGCTAGATCTGCGTCTGAGTATCCAATGAGAGTAAAGTCTCATTCTTTAGGATACCATATACCTAACTTAGAGGTTGTTGCAACGTATTTGATGATGCGTTTCGTAGCACTTAGATGAGATTCCTTAGGATCTAATTAAAATCTGGCACAAATGTAAACACTAAACAAAATATCAGGTCTAGAAGTAGTAAGATAAAGAAGTGAACCAATGATACTCCTGTACAGCTTCTGGTCAACTTTCTTTCCTCCTTCATCTTTGTTCAGCTTCGAAGAACTTGACATCGGTATATCAGTCTTTTTGCAATTCTCCAAACCGAACTTTTTAACAAGTTCTTTAGCATATTTTTCTTGGTGAATGAAAATCCCTTCCTTCAATTGTTTTACTTGTCGTCCGAGAAAAAAAATATAGTTTACCCATCATGCTCATCTCGAATTCATCCTGCATAGACTTAGAGAATTTCTTGCACAGACTTTCGTTTGGTAATCCAAAAATAATATCATCAACATAAATTTGAACAATTAAAAAGTTTTTACTTTTTCTTTTAATAAACAAAGTAGTGTCTACTTTACCTTTAACAAAGCCCTTTTGGATTAAAAACTTACTTAACATGTCGTACCAAGCTTGAGGTGCTTGCTTTAAACTATATAGCGCCTTTTTCAGTTTGAATATAGAGTCTGGTTTCCTTGGGTCTTCAAAACTGGGAGGTTGTTCCACATAGACTTCCTCTTGGATAAATCCATTCAGAATGCACTTTTGACGTCCATTTGGAATAACCTGAAATTCTTATAACAAGCAAAAGCAAGTAATAATCTAATTGCTTCTAACCTTGCTACTGGTGCGTAAGTCTCATCATAGTCTATCCCTTCTTCTTGCGTATATCCTTTGGCCACGAGTCTTGCTTTGTTCCTTATAATTTTTCATTTTTCGTCCATCTTGTTCCTGAAAACCCATTTAGCTCCAATAACAGATTTACCTTTTGGTTTAGGAGTCAATTCCCAGACATCATTAATACTGAATTGCCTGAGTTCTTCTTGCATAGTTTCAATATAGCTTTCATTAGATAAAGCTTCTTCTATGCTCTTGGGTTTTATTTTAGAAATAAGAGCCACAGCGCTAGACTCTTCATGCCTTTTGTATCTTATACGAATCCCTTTATCAATGTCACCTATGATGAGTTCTTTGGGATGACTGGACTTGTGCTTCCAGTCGCTGGTTGGTCTGACAGACTGCTGATCTTTTCCTTCATTTTGTTCTTCAACGATCGTTCATTGTTAACCTTCTCAAGTCTGAGTTGCTTCTGGGGATTTAGACTTTGTAGAGTCTGGAGCAAGTTCAGATTCTTCAGGTTGAGTTTGGATCGATTGATTTTGTATAAGGTCTTGAAATTTGACATTCATCGATTCCTCCACAAATTGAGTCTTTTTGTTGTATACTCTGTAGGCTTTGCTGGTGGTTGAATATCCAAGGAAGATTCCTTCGTCTGATTTTTCTTCAAACTTACCAGTTCGATCATTTGCATTTTTCAATATAAAGCATTTGCAACCAAACACATGAAAATAGGAAACAATTGGCTTCTTACCTTTGAACAATTCATAGGGAGTTTTCTCCAGAATAGGCCTTAAGAAGACTCTATTAAGAATATAACAAGCTGTAAAAACTGCTTCAGCCCAAAAACGAGAAGAAATGTTGCTTTCAATTAAAAGTGTTCTAACTATTTCTTGCAACGATCTATTCTTCCTTTCCACAACTCCATTTTGTTCTGGAGTGTATGGAGAGGAGAACACATGCTGAAAACCAGATTCATCACAGAATTTAGCAACATCTTGATTTTCAAACTCACCTCCATGGTCTGTCCGTATACTCGAAATAACATACCATTTCTCATTCTGTACTTTCTTAGCAAACTTTATAAAATAAGAAAAAGTTTCAGACTTACTTGCCAAGAAATATACCAAAGTAAATCGTGAATAATCATCCACTATTACTAGGCAATATTTCTTTCCACCAATGCTCTGAGTCCTAGTTGGTCTAAAGAGATCCATATGTAGGAGCTGCAGCACACGATTAGTGGAAACTTGATTTATTAGTTTGAAAGAACTTCTAACATGTTTTTCCAACACGCATGGTGTGCATAGATCAGATTTTTGGTATGTCAGGTTGGGTAGTCCACGAACAAGCTTCTTTGCAGAGATCTTGGCTATCTGTTTCATGTTGGTATGGCCAAGTTTTCTATGCCGAGATTAGCTTCCTCTTAAATTGAAATTAGACATTAAGATTTTTCTAGTTTGATGTCCAAAAGATAGATGTTCCCATGTCTTCGCCTCGTGAAGGTCCGAGAGAAGTCTTTACCTGGTTCCCAAACATATTCCTTCTTGAAAGTTGATTTTGAAACCCGTATCGCACGGTTAGGCGATACTCAAAGCAAGTTGTAGTTGAGTCCTTCCACTAAGGAAACGTTGTTGATTGTGAGACTTCCAATCTTTACTGTTCCGCATCCGACAATTCTTCATTTGCTATTTCCACCAAAAGAAACTTTTCCACCATTAACTTGCATAAGCGTTATGAAACAACTTGAGTCGCCTGTCATATGTTTTGAGCATCCACTATCCAAGTACCATTTGACATTTTTCTTGATAGTGACCTGCATTTAAAAAAGAAACTCAAGCTTTCTTTGGTACCCACACGTTCTTAGGTTCAATGGAGTTAGTGCAATATACGGTCTTTGCCCAATCCTTCTTAATAGGTCTCCAAACCATAGGACATTCTTTCTCAAAGTGTTCTGAGTTGTTGCACTTAGAACATTTAAGAGCGCTACAGCCAACAGGTTTTACCAAGACTTTTTGAAAATGATTTTTATAAAAGTCTTTTGTAGGTCTTTGTTTGAACCTTTCCTTTTACTTTTGGAAAATCAATTAGAGGAATGGTTTCGTAAGTCATTCCCAAACCTGATTTGTTAAAGTAAGGTCTTTGTCCGAAAGAATCTTTTCCAATTTCTCGATCCTATAGAAAACCTTTTGAAATACTTGAGATATCATTTTTCAAAAGTGTGTTTTCTTTTGAAAGAGAGTTTGCATTTTCTTTCAAAGTAATAAGACTTTTATCTAAATTTTCGACCTTTCTTTCCAAACAATCTCCTGTTGCTTCAGTGCAGAATTTTCCCTTTTTAGCTCGAAAATCCTCTTAAGAGAGGTTTCGAGACTAAGACATAGTTCATCAATATATTTAGAGACTTTAGTAGGAATTTTTAAATTACTTACCTCGATTTCAGTGTCTGAGTCTAAGTCTATATCCTTCTCAGAGTCTTAATCTGATTCTGATTGTGCCATTAGACAAATATTAGCATAATCATCATCACTCTCTTAGCATTCGGTATCACTCTAAGTTTCTGCTTTGAGTGCCTTTCGTATTTCTTAGCTTTTCCTTTCTCTTTCTTCAAGAAGGGACAATTGGATCTGATGTGTCCCTTTTTCTTGCATTTAAAACAAATCACATCTTTATTGGATTCATTGTCCTCTGCTGATTTATTTTGAAACTTTTGAGAGCTTTGTTTCTTCCAATTGAATCTTCTTCCCTTTTTGTTCAGTTTTCTAAACCTTCTTATCATGAGAGCAAGCTCTTCATCGTCCATATCGTCTTCAGAATCTATAACATCAGAATCATCATTAGATTTTAAAGTAATGGATTTTTTACCTTTGGGATCTTCATCTTCATTGATTTGCTCCACTTTATAAGATTGAAGAGTGCCAACCAATTCATCAATGGAGAGTGGCATGATCCTTTGTGTTTCTCTTGTTGAGGTCTTTACGTGATTCTAATCTTTGGAAAGTCCACGCAGCAGTTTGTTAACCTTCATGGGTCCAGAGATTGGTTGACCTTGATACTCAAGACCATTCACGATTTCTGTAAAACGACTAAACATCTCAGTGATAGATTCTCCTGGTTTCATCTTGAAGGCTTCATATTGACCGAGCAAAATATTGATTCTAGTTTCTTTCACTCGATCGGTTCCTTCATAGGTGATGTGCAGCCTATCCCAGACTTCTTTAGCTGTTTCACAAAAAGATATTCTGTTATACTTAGCAGGAGATAATGCACAATATAAGGAATAAATTGCTTTGGCATCAAGAGCTTGTCTCTTGGTTATCTCTTCTTGAGTCATCTCGCTAGCCTCAACGGCTTCTTTTCCCCTTTCTGAGACTATTGTAGCTTTAGGAATGATTCCTTTGTCTACCACATTCCATTCCAGAGGATCTTTTGATCTTAGGAATGCCTTCATCTTGTTTTTCCATATACTGTATTCCTTTCCATCGAAATAAGGCGGTCTGGTGTTGCTTTGCCCTTCAACCAAACCTTGAGCCAACATACTAGCCATGGATCGTTTACTCTGAAGTAAAAACACTTCAATTTAAATGAGTACACAGGCTCTAATACCAATTGAAAGTGCTAGTACGTGCACCTAGAGGGGGGTGAATAGGTGCGAAAATAAATTTTGCAAAATATAGGGTAAAACTTTACTTTTAACCTGAGTCTGGTTAACAGTAGACTTTGAAGAGTAAATTAGACTCTAACAATTAAATAGAGTTACAAACAAAGTAAAGAGTTCAGGGAAGAGAATAAGATCACAAGGTTTATAGTGGTTCGGCTTAATCCAAGCCTACATCCACTCTTCCGCACTGACAGCCCACTGGTTGGATTTCACTATGAATCAAAAGAGTTGTTACAGTATCATGTCCTTGATTCAACAGTGTAGAGACTCTGCTACACTTCCTCAAGGTCTCACAAGTATCAAAACTCTCTTTTGAATACAAATTTACGCTCAACAATTGAATCAGCAAAGAACAAGGAGCTTCATACTTTGGAATTTATCTATCGCACACACACTCGAATAACTAGAGCGTCTTCTTTTTATACTCCTCCATGCCTTCATAACCGTTGGCACCTTCCAAAGGAGTTCTTCCAATCTACCCGTTGGACAGAATCAATTAGGGAGATCTCAAGTTACTTAAGGAATGTGATGATAGCCCACCAATCCTGCTCGCCCATACAATCAGGACTAGGTTTCCATAAGTAGAACCTTCCAAGTATACTTCGCCAATCAACGGATCCAAATTACTCGCATTTCTTTCAAAACGAATAATAGATCTTGAGATGCTTTCTCCACCGTGAGATCTGCTTCAGCCGCTCGAATCAAATCCTTAAAGAAATACTCAATTCTAGATAAGTCTTCTTCGTCGGTCTAGAAACTATCAATGAGGGCATACTTTAAATCTTGAGTCTGGCGGTCTGGTGGTCTTCAGATTTTGACGACAGAGTCTGCAAGTCTTCAGACTAGACTGATGGAAACGTTTTGTCAGCTTCAAAACAAATAAGGAAGTTTTCTCCAACACTTATAAGGACTCTTAAGCCCGAATTTCTTTTCAAACTCTACACCGCTTTGAAGGAAGGTGGTACTGCAATGTCCTTCATAGATGAGTTTTTGAGCGAAAAATGGTATAGAAATGAAACTCACTTTTTGAGAATGATGGAAAGTATGGGGATTACGTTTACTGGTTCGGCAGAAAGGGCTTTGTGAATTTCCCAAGTGATCCACAGTTTGGATCATTTAATCAACCTAAAGGGAAAGATGACGATGAGAGGATATTCACACATTTTAAGCCTAGGATGGGTGTCACAACGAATATTCATGGTGAAAGGATGGATCTTTTTCGTTCTAAGGATCACAAGAGAACTTATTCTAAACTGCTGAAGCGAGGGGTGATGAACCCTAGGAGTGTAGATTTTGATTTTCTTGATTCGTTGAAAGTGAACCTGAGGGAGAAGTTTGCACTCCTTCAACTCGAACGTTTTTGCTCTGAGACGATTGTTGCTCATCCAGAACTTACAGCTTATTTCTATTCCAATCTATCCTTTTTAGATGCGAATAGATTTTCGTTTACTATTAGAGACAAGGATTTTATGGTCGATGTGGACACTCTGGCTAATGTGATTAGGGTGGAAAGAGGAAGTTTCAAACTAATCGGTGTGTCTGTTGCTCACGCTACTTTGGAGCTTGTTCGGGATAAAATTGCTTAAGGTCGGATTTCATACTCCAGAATGAATGCCTCCAATATCTTGCTCCACAAAATTGTGATTAATTGTTTCAGACCCAAATCCACATCAAAGACTGATGTCTCAAACTCTGAAGCGAAGCTGATGTATGCCATTAACATTAGTTACAAGTTCTCTTTGCCTCACACTATCCTAATGCACATGTACAGGACAGTGGTGAAGGACAAAGGGCAACTCCCTTATTCTGCTCTAGTCACTCGTTTGTTCAGACACTTTAACATTCAGCCTCCCAAAATTCTCTGTGTTCAAACCATTGATCTAATGGTAATGGGACTGAAGATGGTTTCCAAGATGTGTTTGAAGGAGCTAAACAAGGTTTTGGAGAGCATTAAGGTGAAGACCCCTGTCAAGGCAAGACAAGACTCTACAACAGGAAAAAGGAAAAGCAAAGAGCCCATGACAAAACCATCTAAGAAGAGGAGAGCACTCATCTTGCAGGACGAAGAAGATGAGGATGACATCACTCTCTCCGCTTTTGCCTTGAAGAATTTACAGAGTTTTGTTAGCTTTCCAGAGACAGATGATCGAGAGAACCGAGACAGAGAAGAGATAGAGCAGAGAGATGAAGAAAGAGATGCGATGAGGACAGAGGAAGAGGAAGGAAGAACAGAAGAAGAAGAAGAGAGAGGAAGAGAACGAGTAGAATAAGAGGATCATGGCAATTCTCATGCAGAGGAAGAAGGACAACATCCCCGAGATGATGAAGAAGAGCAAGAGCAAGAAAAAGAATATTTTTCTCCACCCGAAGGCACTGAAACAAGGGGAGCTGCTGAAAAAAGAGGTACTTCTTCACTTGTTTTTACTAGTGATGATGTTAGTCGTTCTCCTGCCGATCTAGAGGATGTGTATGCCTTTCAATTTCCTGAAGATGGTAATGAGGCTTCATCTCCAAGTCTAGATGTTCGTGTTGAAGTTCCATCATCAGTCAACACTCCTCAAACTGATCGTGCTGAAGCGAGTACTCAAACCGATAATACAACAAACTTTAAGAGATTGCTCGAGCTTCTTGTGGATATCAAAGCTCAAGTTTATGGATTGGAGTGTGAATTTAAGAATATGCAGTCTACTCATCAAGCCACTTCAGTTTCTTTGCACGACCAAGTACAAGCCCTTAATCTTCAAGTTCAAGCAACTGCAAAGGGTGAGAATATTGCACAACTGAAGGAGGACCTGAGGAAGCTGGAGGAGACTATCAAGTCTATGGGGGATTTCCAGCTCATTCGCATCCCCAAGCAGCCCTGATTTTATCCAATTTTTTTTTTCATGTTCTCCACTTTTTGCTGTTGACAAAAAGGGGGAGAAAGTTTGTGTAGATTTGAATTATCTCTTGATGACTTTCTTTTGATGACTTTTGCCTGATTTGACCTTGGTTTGATTTTGGTTTGCTTTCGGACTGATGGACTTTAGATATTTGACTGTTATTTGGATTTGAATTTTCTTGTAGCAACTAAGATTATGATTTTGATTATGGATGGATAGTTATTTATTATGCAGTATTAACATTTTTTTCTGTGGTTGTAGAATCCAGACCTTAATTAATTTATCTTTATAAGACATCATGATTTGTTTAAGTGTTGCAGGTTAAAATTTTGCAAATCTGCAGGAAAGTTTTGTCACCATCAAAAAGGGGGAGATTGTTAGAGAAAACTCCTTAACTGTTTTGAAGCTGACAAAACATTTCCAAAAGTCTAGTCTAAAGACTTGTAGACTCAAGTGTTATAGTCTGAAAAATTCAAGACTCATTTGTCAAAGTCTGAAGACCGATTAGACTTTATTCTCAAAGTCTGACCTCACTAATAGATTCCAGACCGACAAAGAGAACACTTATCCAGATGCGAGTTTATCTTCACGGATTTGGTTCGTATGGTTGAAGAAGATCTTACGACTGGAGATAGCACCTAGTGATCAATTATTCTTATTGGAATCAATTTGGATAATCATATCTTTTGAAAGGCAAAATATACTTGGAAGGTTCTACTTATGGAAACCAAGATCTTGATTATATGGGCGAGCAGGATTGGTGGGCTATCATCACACTCCTTAAATGACTCAAGATCTCCTTGATTGATTATGTCCAACAGGTAGATTGGAAGACTCCTTTTGAAAGTGCCAATGGTTATAGAGGCATGAATGAGTATATAAGGAAGATGCTCAAGTTATTCCAGTGTGTGCGTGAAAGAAGAATTCCAAAGTCTGAAGCTCTTGGTTCTTTGCTATTTCAATCAGTGAGCTTATCTTGTACTCAAAAGAGAGATCAAACACTTGTAAGACCTTGAGGAAGTGTAATAGAGTTTCTACACCGTGTGGTCAAGGACGTGAGACTCGTAAATCTTTTTTGGTTCATAGTGAAATCTAACCAATGGGCTGTCGGTGTGGGAGAGTGGATGTAGGCTTGATCTAAGCCGAACCACTATAAACTTTGTGTTTTTATTCTCTTTCCTTGGACTCCTTACTTTAATTCGTAGCTTTACATAACTGCTTATAGTCGTTTACATCTTCAGTCTATTATCCTTTAAAGATGAGCTAATTTGTTAAGTCTCGCGAAAATTTCTTTTAACACCTATTCACCCCGCTCTAGGTGTTCTTACTAGCCGTATCACATTGCAGTATGAAAGGACATTGATTTGGACAGCCATGCAAAATTGTATGTGCTTCAGATTGTTCGTCTGCATGGATTGTTGGTGACGATTACATTGGACCGAGACTTGAGGTTCACAGCTGCCTTTTGGAAAAGTTTGCAGACTGCCTTAGGGACGAAACTACAGTATAGTATGGCCTATCATCCATAGACGGATGGCCAGTCTGAGAGGACAATTCAAATCCTCGAAGACATGTTGCAAGCTTGTGTATTGGATTTCAAGGGAAGTTGGGAGGAACAACTTCATCTTGTTGAGTTCGCCTACAACAACAACTACCAGCAGAGCATTCAGATGGCTCCTTTTGAAGTGTTTATTGCAGAGCGTACAAAACGCCAGTGTGTTGGGATGAGGTCGGAGAACGAAAGATCATAGGCCTAGAGTTAGTCCAACAGTCAATGGATGTAGTTGCCGTTATCAGAGACAGATTAAAGACCGCTCAGAGCCGCCAGAAATGCTACGCTGATAAGCGTTAAAGGCCATTGGAATTCCAAGTTGGTGATCACATCTTTCTGAAGGTGTCACCAATGAGGGGTACTTCGCGCTTCAACAAGAAGGGAAAGCTGAGTCCGAGGTACGTAGATCCCTTTGAAATTTTGGAAAGAATCGGGATCCTAGCGTATCGTCTTGCATTGCCGTCGAGGTTGGCACAAGCGCATGACGTCTTTCACGTGTCGATGTTGACGAAGTATGAGCCCGACCCAATCCACATGCTAAATTTTGAAGAATTAGACGTGGACGATAGAGTGTCGTTCATGGAAAGCCTGGTTCAGATTGTGGATCAGAAAGAACAGATTCTATGCACCAAGACAATCCCGTTGGTTAAAGTAGTCTAGCAACACCACGGCACTGAAGGAGCAACTTGGGAAAGTGAAGAGTCAATGAGACGACTGTACCCCCACCTTTTTGTTTAAAGAGTTGTAACGGTTTAAATTTCGAGGACGAAATTTTTATAAGAGGGGAAGAATTGCGACATCCTAAATTTTAGGTTCTGTTTTCGATTGAATAAGTTGGGCTTATCATCGACGCACCTATAGTTCTATTCTCTGAGTTGGCCACTCATGAGATAACTAGTCTATCAAGTGAAGCCGTTAAGGAATATAAACGCAATAGACTTGAGAATTTGACCAAAAATCGACTGCTCGACTGTGCTAATCTGCTAGGGTCATTACGGCACAGTTTAAAATCGATTAGAGACCAGAGATAGATCGATTCGACAGAGGCATGTAATTAAGAGTGGGTGATTCCACCTAATTGCAAAATTCTTGTCGATCGGCACTAGATCGATTCTTATGTCGTTTTGGTACCCTGTGGCCGTATTCGAAATCTTGAGATTTTCACGATAATCGAGAGTCGCCAATGTGTTAAAGATGTACGTTGTGGCTCGAAAATAATCGACCACGGGTCAATTACACTAAAAATTCCTAAAAGCTACACGATAGATTAGGTCACGCTAAAATCGCGCCGCATTGAAATTAACTACGAATTTGAACCCGATTTCAGGAATTGAAAGTTCTGTCATGTCACGAGTCATTTTAGGAACCTCAACTCATCCTCCGAAGATTTTTCTGCAAATCGAGATTTTTGGCGGAAATTCAAAGTTTGGCGAAATTGGATTGGGAAAATTTGAGAGACCGTTTTTTAGTGCACCCATGGCCGTCAAGTTGATTCAATTGATGAGGAAAATGTGGAATCAAGTGTGGACACCTTGGCTGAATTAAGAGGCACCAATTGAAGTCCAATTGAAGTGGGATTGAATGAAATTGAGGAGGAAAATGTGCAAATTCGTAAGACATGGTGGGGTGCAACATTTGGGACACTTAAATGGCTTCTTGAGGAAGCTTTGGGAGAGAGAGAGTGGCTGAAGATAAGGCTGACATGGTGGGGGCAAGAAATGAGTAGATTGGCCAAGTGTTGAAGGCTTTGAAGGCCATTTGGGGTCCCCCCTCTTCAGCAGCCTTCTTCTTCCTCTTCGTCCCTCCTTTCTCCATTGTTGTGGCCTTGAGAAAGCTTGAGAGAACCAGAGAAGCAACCAGCCAAGCCTCCAAGCCATCTTGTCCCCGGAGCCGCTCGCCTGGTCCGCCGAGCCCACTGGTCTCCCGCGTGCTCGTCTAACTCGCGCCTGCTCTTGCTCGCATTCCAGCGAGCCTAGCTCACTATCTCGAGCTCCTCCGCTGTCGCCCTGGTCGCCGTCGACGCCGTCCAGCTGCCATCCGCCGCCGCCTGACCCTGCAGAAGCCTCGCCATCCCTCTGTGTCCCTCTCCCGAGTCAAGCTTTACTTTGATCCAACCCAAGAAGCCAAGGAGGAGGAGAAGCCGAAGCCACCAAGGATATTCAGACTTCAAGGCCCGTTTTCAGGCCTGCTCGGTCCTCGCTTGGTGTCGCCGCAGGCTTGTTTATCGCTCACCTCTGCGTTGCCGTCGTCGTGGACTCACCGGCTCGTTAAACCGGTGAGTTTACTCACTAAACTCTGCTTAGGGAATTAATGATGCTTAAGGGGTGTTTAGATTAGGCTAAGTATGGTTTATGTGGTTAGATTAGTTTAATTAAAGGCTAATTAGATTAGATGATTGATTACTTTATTAGATGGTTTAATTAGTCTAATTACGCAATTAGATTAGTGTAATCCTAATTAGACATTTAATTATTTATTTATTTATTTATATTTATTTATATCAATTTAATTTAATTTTTGGAATTTATTTAATTATTTAATATTTTTCTACAATTATGCCGGGATGGCCGATCATTAGAATTTCGTGCTGATCGCGGTGGTATGTTTAGTTTCTACAATTGATTGTTAAATTGTGCAATTGGGTGATAATTGTGAAGTTTTGGTATTTAACTAGAAAATACCGGGTGTCGGGTTTTGACACCAAAAGTGGTTTTTAAGTACCATAGCGGCTTGTGTGAGCAAATGTAAAAGTCAGCTTGTGTGAGTATTGAATTGTCAGCTTGTGTGAGCATTGATAAAAGTCAGCTTGTGTGAGTATTGAATTGTCAGCTTGTGTGAGCATTGATAAAAGTCAGCTTGTGTGAGCAATAATATAAGTCAGCTTGTGTGAGCATTGATAGAAGTTAACTTGTGTGAGCAATAGTGTATCTCAACTTGTGTGAGCAGTAATCCCTGGCTATGCTAGAGGATTGATGTGTGTCAGTAGTTCATGCTTGTGCGAGCAATGATTGATTGGATTGATTGATTTGTGGACTGAATTGAATTGATTGATTGACTGATTGGATCGATTGAATTGATGGCCCGATGTGTGTCGGTAGTTCATGCTTGTGGGAGCAATGATTGAATATGAATTATACTAACGTGCAAGAAGGAACTGAGGCAAGGTAAGTCATTTGCCTTATGTGCATAGACTGCCTCTAGGCGTATTTCCTTCTTAGTCGAAGTTTAGAGGGTGAACTTGCTGAGACATTGTCTCACCCCATCGTGGGCTCAAATATTTGCAGGTCCTTAGATGACGGTTCCTCCGGAACGTTTTAGTCGGCTGATGAGGGTTACCGAGAGGAGTTTTGACTATCATGCCTCAGGGGGCCAATGGGTCTATGAACTCGTAGTGACCATCGTCTAGGTCGTTGATGGCCTACCTCAAAGGGTACCTCATCGGTTTAGAGCGTGGTTTCACTACGGTTTTGATGGATTCTGTGTGGGTCCCCTCCAGGATTTTGAGATCCCCACTGTGGTAGTAGATGCTGCTCTAGGTGAGAGTGCAGCTGACCCTCCTGATGGCGCTGTGGAGGACCCGTCCCCGGAGCCTATGGAGACCGAAGGATCGACGAACGTGTCCAACGAGTAGGTCATAGGACAATTCCCTTTTTGTTGAGCCGGTCTTTTGTAGATAGCCTAGTATTGTATATAAACCGATGTGTTTATAAAGGTATGTTTGTAGTGAATTGTTTCCTGCTTTTCTATCCCAAGTTGTTTGTTGTTAGGGGTTTTGTTTCGCTTCCGCATGCGCATTAAAATCAATGGGTCGGCGACGCGTCTTGGGACGTTGCAAATTTATCGACCACCGAGAGATGGGCATGCACTCGAGAATCGGGCGTGACAATGGTTGTTTTTTACCACAGAGATCAAAGGTCATTAACGAAGGGGAAGATAAGAGAAGCTAAGGATCGTACTTTGTCATCAATTTTGATACTCGTTGATTGGATTCAATCAAGAGGCCTCTGAGCTAAAAAAAAAAAAAAGGCAGAAAAATCAAGGTAAAGTATAAACAGAATCGAAGGAAGAAAACACAGTTTTGGCAAATTACTTGGACGAGTTTCTAGAATAGATGGGATGATCATAAACTACAACATTCCTTGTGAAGGAAGCAAGTAATTGCGCAGAAAACCCACGACCCGAAGTATTTTAGAAACCAACTTGTGATCAAGTAAACTTAAGCAATTTAAGATGGTGAACCCACGTATAGCCAAATTTGATAAAGCAACCGGAATTTTATCTTTACGTAAGGTCAAATTGAGATTCTACACAATCGTGGACAATAGATAAGCTTCAAGGCAAACTCATCCAAAGCAAACTTTGAGAACCAAAACTACCCTCATTTTCTATTGGCAAATCAGCGCCTTCACCTTCGACTTGATCTTTCTTGGCCAAATGAAGGAAACAAACAACTTCAGCTTCAAGGGACAAGCAAAATTCAGGCTGCGGATGGGTACTGAGAGACACAACAGAAGCAAATATTCATAAATGGAATTGGAAAAGCTACAAAATTTCCGGTTGAGATTTCTGATCCAGTTGGTAAATTTCTAATGCCGTTGCTAAAAATATACGGATAGGGCTGCTAAATTCCTGTTAAATGCCGTGCTCGAAAACCTTAAAATGGAAAGTATCTGTCCAAAATTTAGAAGAAAGAAATTAAAAAGAAAAAAAGGAGGGAATTGGGAACTTGGCAGATCTACAATCTTTAGCCCTCTTTCTTTTTTGAAATTTGGCAGATTTAAACTTGCCTAATTTAAAAAAAAAATTATTATATATATATATATATATATATATATATATATATCTCATAAACCCTTGCTTTAGATTTCTCTTCGCTTGTTTGAAGTTTTCACAGCCCTCTTTTGGCTTGAAACTTAGTTATGTTCAAGTTAGAGTGCAATGGTGGAGAGCACTCATGCATCTTTCACATTGGAAGCGTATCTTTATATATGCAGACATTATATCGTGCGACAAAGTTGTAAACCTCACAACAGACTAATTTCCATGTTGAACTTATTTTTCTGAAAATTGATTGAATAAAAATAATAGATGGACCACCACAATTTTACTATGGAATTAAATCGAATTAGAGTCACACTTTTATTATCTCCACTTCGTTTTGGTCTCAGTTCACCTCGCTAGAGTTGGAGAGATCAAGCCACAAAAGTGACCTATTAGGCAGAACACCTAGGCAAAGCCCCGTACATGGAAGCAGTTGAGAGGGTTATGACATGGTCCTCCACTTGTGTCTCCATCCATTGTGGAAATGTTGCTCCAAACAATTCCAAGTTGGAAAATGGGCCACTTGGGATCTTCCCTAAAAGTCAAGTAAATTATCACTAATATCCAAATACTTCAAGACTAGACTTAGGTTACTTGGCATGTGGACCGGTACGTGGAATGAAAAAGGGATCACATAACTACTCCTTGTCAAAAATGGGGTACGATAAGGGTGGACTATTGTTGATCCTGTAATTAGGATGAGACCAGATTTTGTAATTACTATATAGATAATATAAGTTGTATAATGCGTTTCTAACGTATCCAAACCACTAAGTTTCATGTGCAAACAAGAATTACTATTTTTACTTATGTTTTCCAATACAAAAATATTATAATGAAAAATATATTTCGGGTAAGTAATAACGATTAATGTATTGGAACGTTTAGAATACTCATTTTAGTATTTTGAGTGTATTCTCATTTCATAAGTTGCCTTGCGCACCTAGGGTCTACATGTCATGAGAGAGACGGATGCATGCATCTACTCTATCTAATGATTATAAGGAATCTAGTCTATCACTTGGGTTTTCAATTACAATAAAGAGAGAGTTTACATGTTCCTTTTCATCTCATATATGCCGTGTGAGAGACGATTGCACACATCTATCACATCTAATAATAGTAAGGAATTTGATCTATCACTGTAGTTTTCAATTACAATAAAGCGAGTCTACATGTTCTTTTCAATCAAAGTTCATGAAAATGAAAGTCCAAGTATAACTTATATGCCAAGTCCAGAAAATGTTAATCACAGGTCAAAGTTCGTGAAAATGAAAGTCTAGGGATAAATGCAAGTCAAAGTCAACAATTATGACTTTTCGCATGATCATCACTTCCTTCATCTTTAGAGCTAGTCCAATATTCTTTTTATTTTGAGATAAGTACATCGAACAACCTAAAACTTGTCACAAAAGTGCAATTAAATTCTAAAACTTACAAAACTACAATCAAGTCCCACAATTGAGTCCTTTTGTAAAGTATGGGCAACTTGGCTAATAGAAAATGCCAGCATGATTTTTTTAATATTTCGTCTCTCATAAGTGGTGATAACATGATTAAAATATAAAATATAAGGCTAAAATGAAACCCTAATTCTGCTATCTCATCCTCGTTCCCCGAAATTAAATCGCCCACCGTCATGTCGTCCATGAACTGTTAAGTCTTCAAGAGGGACAGAAGTGACCTCTGCGAGTCACCAACTACCGGCGAATCCCCAATCTACTCCCGTCATTGGTCCCCCTGGGCACCTCTCATATTCGAAGCCCCAAGACACTCGGAGCGACTCCGAACCGGACGGTTTCAGCTCGCAGACAATGCTGTATTATATGCTGAACCACAAAATCAACACACATGAAGCATCCTCCCGCCAATTCGATTAAGAGAAAGAAAACCGGAAAAGAGAATAAAAGAAACTATTCCTCTATCCACTGGCTTTCGTGCTTTGAGAGAATTAATGAAAAAAAACCCTTTTTGTTTCACTTGTCTTGAAGCAACATATAGGGCATCAAAATTGATAAGAGAGAATAGGATAAATGAAAATATAGGCTACCTAGGATAGTGGAACAAATGTAGTAAAACAAAAGAATATTATGTAATGAAGATGCAATTAAAAGGGACAACAACTACCACCAAAACAGCATGGCCTAGGAAGGGAAATAGCAAAGGCTTCATGTTTTACTTGATGGCAAAAGTACACCCCAAGTATCTAAATTTGGCACGAGGGACACTTAAGTGCCAAAAGTTAGAAATCGTCACTTAAGTGCCATTTAAAAAAAAAAATAGGACACTTAAATGTCACCTCCGGCGAATCCCGTCGAAAATCTTATGTAGTAATTTTTTTATTAATTTTGCTCGCCTATGTGGCTTGGCTTTGGAGAACCGACTCAAAGAAAGAAACGCAAAATGACGTCGTTTTGGTACAAATTTGAATTTAAATAACAAAATTAATTAAATTAAATTATTAAAAATTAAAAAAAAGGAAGGAAGACAGTTGCAAGTGACTAAGGACCGGCAACGGTGGGGAGGGCCGGCCAAGGTCGCCGGGTCCTAGCTAAGGGTCGGTGACCCCAGCCGACTAGAGGCAAGGGCGCACGAGCCCTCCGGGCCCCAACAAATGACGACCCTTGGGCTGGTCGGGTGAGGGCCAACAATTGTCGCCAAATTTGGGGGAGGGCCGCAACCTCGCCCTGATCTAGGTGAGCACTCATGGGCCCTCACCTCGGTCGGCCGGGGTCATCGGCCCTTCCCGGTGATGGCGGGGAGGCGGCGGCAACGCTTAGCCCGGCAATCTCTCTCTCTCTCTCTCTCTCTCTCTCTCTCTCTCTCTCTCTCTCTCTCTCTCTCTCTCTCTCTCTCCCCTTTTTTATTTATTAAATAAATTTATTTTAATTAATTTTTATATTAATTATTTACTCACATCAATAGTGACATGATGTCGTTTTTGCACTTGTCTAGCCACGTGAGTGTGTAAAACGACATCATTTTATAGTTGCCTTGCCGGAAAATCGCCACATAAGTATTTTGGCCAGATTTTTTCGCCCCCGGCACTTAAGTGATCCATTTAGTTTCAATTTTGGCACTTAAGTGTCGTTTTCCTAACTTTTAGCACTTAAGTGTCCCTTCGTGCCAAGTTTTGACACTCCAGGTGTCCAGCACTCTTTATTTGATAGAACCATGTCAAATGGTTGAGGTAATTGAGATAGCTAGTATAAGCACCTAGAGGGGGGTGAATAGGTGCACAAACAATTTATCGAGATACGGAAGCGATTCTTGGCAAACGATAGAAAGGAAATTCTCTCTTGATTAACAAAATGAAATACGATCAAGGTAAAGAGAGTAAGGAAGAGAGAATTGAACACAGGATTTATAGTGGTTCGGCTTATTCCAAGCCTACGTCCACTCTTCCGCACTGACAGCCCACCGGCTGGATTTCACTATGATCAAAAGAGAAGTTACAGCACAGCTTTGCCTTGATTCCACAGTGTAGATATTCTACCACACCTCCTCAAGGTTTCTCACAAATATAGACTCTCTTTTGTATACAAGTATTCGCTCAAAGTGATTGTCTAAACAACAAGGAGCTTCAGACTTTGGAATTCTTCTATCGCGCACACCTCAAACAACTAAGAACGTCTTCCTTATATACTCCTTTATGCCATCATACCTGTTGGCACTTACCAAAGGAATTCCTCCAATCTACCCGTTGGACGGAATCAATTAGGAAGATTGTTCGAGCTATTAAAGGAACGTGTCGATAGCCCATCAATCATGTTCGCCCATACAATCAGGATCTCGGTTTCCATAAGTAGAACCTTCCAAGAATATTTAGGCAATCATCGAATCTTCAATCATCGAATCAATCTCGATCAATCAAAGGATTCCGTTACGTCTTTTCCAGCCACGAGATCTTCTCCAGTTGATAAGGTTGAATCCTTAACGAAACATCCAGTTCTGGATAGCCTTTCTTCAACGGATTAGAGACTATCAATGAGGATAGACTTTGAGTCTTGAGTCTGGCTGTCCGGAGGTCTTCAGACTTTAAATATCAGAGTCTGCAAACCTTCAGACTAGACTGATGGAAACATTTTGTCAGCTTCAAAACACTTCAAGAAGATTTCTCCAACAATTCAATCCAAGAAAATTTGGGTTGGATATCGCTATTTTGCGTGTATCCTCTCTATTTTCTGGCTTGTTTGGAAAAGGCAAAGCAAGCAAGCCTTTGAAGGAGAGGAGTCTTCAACTCCTTTCATAAATTTTTCGTGAATGGTGCAAAACTAATTATTTTAGAACAATGGAATTACTAGCATATGCAAATGCATTGGTTGCTACTATGTGCTTTCTTTCGTGATTAAGCTCTTTTGAATCTTGACCTCCTTTTGTACGGGGGCTTGCACCCGCCTAGCATCCTATAGTAAATTTCTCTTTATAAGTGAAAATAAGCTATCTTGCAATAGCCCCCACAGAACCATACACACTATCCTCCTTATCTAGCACCATATCCTCGGCAAGAGGCACAAATTCAGAAGCTTCTAGTATCATCTAGCCCCATTCTAATCTGAACCGCTCCCGCTTAGTTGTGGTGCCATCGTAGGCACGGCTGCACCAAGGATTTATCTTCCCCCATTTGTTCGAGTCTCGAAATAGATTAGAAAATGATAGAATTCTTTTAGTCGTTGGATTAGATTTGAATTCAATAATGGTTGTGGGGTTCCTTTCTGACAAAAAACTGATGCACAGACGTTCATCTTAAACATTGCTTCGGGAGGATTGCCAAAAAAGTCATAGACTTATTGCATTGGTACGAATTTAATTATAAACCTTTCAATTGGACCAATTTAGTTTTAAACATTTTTACATTGGTAATAATTTAGTCCATCAAGCAATTTAGATTGCAAATAGGTGACGTAAACGCCGATGATCGTATGTGGCATCGCCAAATGACATGAACATTTTACAATGAATTTTTCACTAATTTTACATTTTTTATTATTTAAAAATCATTTTTTTTTTTTTTCTCCTTTTTTTTTCTTTCCTTTTTTTTCCCTCTCTTTGACTGTGGGCTCTGGTACCGCCATTGCCGATGACTAGCCATAAGTGGGGGCCAATGACAGCATTGTGGCCCTCGTTTGGTCATAGGCCGTGGTCACCCTTGCCGAATCCGGTCGATCTAGGAGGGCGACACCCTCGTGGCCTAGGCGAGGCGGCCTCGCCACATTAGGCAAGGCCCCTTGCAGCCTAAGCGAGGGTTGCCCTTGCAGGATCTAGCAAGGGTGCAACCCTCGTGGCTTGGGTGAGGGCTGCCTTACCAAGGGCCGCAAGGGTGACCCTCACCCAAATTTGGTGAGAGTTGTGCCCTTACCGACCATAGTCTAAAGAAAGGAAAGGAAAAATAATTAAAAAATTAGTAAAAAATTATTTTTAAAATGTTCACGTGAATTTGGCAATCCACATAGGATCACCAAAGGTGTCCACGTCATTGATTTCTGACTTAAATTAACTGCATAGACTGAATTGGTACTACTGTGAAAAGATTTAGGACTAAATTGATCACATTGAAAAGTTTAGAATTGAATTGGTACTAATGTAATAAGTTTAGGATTTTTTGGTACTTTTCCCACATTGCTTCCCCACTCTTTTTTTTTTTTTGCTTTCTCTACTCCCCCGGATGCTCTGGTTTCCAACGTCTTGTGCGTCCACACCAGCACTGTTGTGACATCTCAAAATTTGGCCCCTGTTTCGAATATATGAAATGGTTATTTCGTCGACGCGCTTATGGTTAATTACTCTAAACTGATCACTCACGAGTTAACTAATCTATTAGGCGAGGATGTAAAGGGTTATAAACACGATAGACTAGAGAATTCGATCAAAAATCGACCGTTCGATCATAATAATCGGTAATGGTCAATACCACATTGTTATAAATCGATTAGCAAACGGATATAAGACGATTCGATGGAAGTACGTAGTCGAATTGGGGGTGGTTCCGGATGATTACGATATTCGCATCGAACGGCAATAAACCGATTTTCAAGCGAAATTATATTCAGAATACGTAATTGAACCCCCGTGATTACATGACAACCGAGGGTCATCTATGATTCAGAGATGCACAAACATGGGTGGAAAATTTTCAACTACGGGTCAAACGCGCTAAAACCCCTAAAAGCTACCCGATAGATTAGATTGTACTAAAGTCGCATTTGATCGATTTTAACCATGAAAGTTAATTCGATTTTGGGAATTGAACTTTCGAGCATGTCACGATTTAATTATTAGATGTCGTCTCATCTTTCGTCGAATTTTCGACGAGTCCGAAATTTTGCGGAAAAAAAGAATTTTCGGAAAAAGAAAAGGGAAGTGAAACTCGGATGGGGAAGCAAATTGGGATTTTGCTACCCCAAAAGCTTTAATTTTGGGAAGTTAGGCTAAAGAAGATATTTGGGAGGGTAGAGATAAGATTAGAAGACTTTTGAGGCAAGTGTGATGATGAATTAGGATATTTTCTTTGAACCTTTTCTCTCTCTCTCTCTCTCTCTCTCTCTCTCTCTCTCTCTCTCTCTCTCTCTCTTTCGTGAAGACCCCCTGCAACCGACTCTCTTCTTCTGCTCATTCCCTCTCAACTTCTTCCTCACGCCTTCATCCCCTCCATTCTGCTGCCAGCTCCATTTCCTCTCCACCTTGTGCTCGTTCTCCATTTCCCTTCATCCTGTTGCCACACGACCCCAGCACCATTGTCATCTTCATCTCACCCACCATCACGTCCCAAACCTCACCATCACGCCTAGCCACCACCGCCGGTGTCATCCACTTGCCGGCGTCCCCCAACGTCCAGCAAGCCAACACCGCAGCTCCATCTCTAAACCCTCACCTCCACCACCATCAGAACTCCACCACACCACCACCGTCACGCCACCACAACACCACCGCCAGCTTCTCACCCTCACGCCGTAACTCCCCAACACCACCAAGTAGCCACCATTGCTGCCAGCGCCTCTGCATCTAGCCACCACCGCCGCGCCATCACCACCTCGCCATCCTTGTACCACCACCACTTTGGCCACACTGTCCGCCACCTCCATCGAGACTAGCACCCAAACCGAAACTCCTAGGTGGCCGAGGGCTTGAAGGACTGCTACCGCCATCGTCGAGCCCCCGTTCAAGCCGCGTGTGCCACGCTCTCGACGCCATCATGTCGCCATCGCCGCAAGCCCGCCACTGTCGAAAAAACCATGAGTTAACTTCCTAATCTTTGATTATGCCGTTAATTGCGTTTAGGGTGGTTAGATTAGTGTTAATAGTGATTAGTCTTAGTTAAGCTTGGTTTAGTTTTAATTGCGATTAAGAATGGTTTAGGTTAAATTTAACTATGATTAGTGTAGATAATTGTGATTAGTTTAATTAATCGTGTTTAGATTAATTAATTGCGTTTAGCTTTATTAATCATTATTTATTTATTTAATCGCAATTAGCGTAATTTGTAACGGATTAGGCGTTACGTAGAATTTTACGCTCGTTTTTTTGGATGAGATTATGCATGATTTTGATGGGGCAGATAATACCCGGTTATACCGGAAGACCGCCGACACTTGTGTTAGCCGTGGCCTAAGGAGTCGTAATAATTGGAACACGTGTGTCAACTGTTGGAGAAAACTTCCTTATTTGTTTTGAAGCTGACAAAACATTTCCATCAGTCTAGTCTGAAGACTTGCAGACTCTGTCATCAAAGTCTGAAGACCGCAAGACCACTAGACTCAAGATTTAAAGTTTGCCATCATTGACAGTTTCTAGACCGTCGAAGAAGACTTATCCAGAATCGAGTATTTCTTTAAGGATTTGATTCGAGCGGTTGAAGAAGATCTCTCAGCTGGAGATAGCATCTTAAGATTTATTATTCGTTTTGAATTTAATTTGGGTTTTGGATCCGTTGATTGGCGAAGTATACTTGGAAGGTTCTACTTATGGAAACCTATATCCTAATTGTATGGGCGAGCAGGATTTGTGGGCTATCATCGCATTCCTTAAGTAACTCGAGATCTCCCTAATTGATTCTATCCAACGGGTAGATTGGAAGAACTCCTTTGGAAGGTGCCAACGGTTATGAAGGCATGGAGGAGTATATAAGGAAGATGCTCTGGTTATTTGAGTGTGTGCGCGATAGATAAATTTCAAAGTCTGAAGCTTCTTGTTCTTTGTTGATTCAATTGTTGAGCGTAAACTTGTACTCAAAAGAGAGTTTATACATTTGTGAAGCCTTGAGGAAGTGTAGCAGAGTCTCTACACTGTGGAATCAATAAAGTGATACTGTAACAACTCTTTTGATTCATAGTAGAATCCAGCCGGTGGGCTGTCAGTGCGGGAGAGTGGACGTAGGCTTGGATTAAACCGTAACTTTATTTAACTATTAGAATCTCATTTCCTTTTCAAAGTCTACTGTTAAACAGACTCAGGTTAAAAGTAAAGTTTTACACTATTCTCTACAAAAATTTATTTTCGCACCTATTCACCCCTTTAGATGCTCATACTAGCATTTACAATTGGTATCAGAGCATGTGTACTCATTTAAATTGAAGTGTTTTTACTTCAGAGTTAACGATCCATGGCTAGTATGTTGGCTCCAGGTCTGGTTGAAGGGCAAAGCAACACAAGATCGCCTTATTTTGATGGAAAGGAATACAGCATATGGAAAAACAAGATGAAGGCATTCCTAAGATCAAAAGATCCTTTGGAATGGGACGTGGTATACAAAGGAATCACTCCTAAAGCTACAACAGTCTCAGAAAGAGGAAAAGAAGCTGTTGAGTCCAGCGAGATGACTCAAGAAGAGATAACCAAGAGTCAAGCTCTCGATGCAAAAGCAATTTATTCTTTATATTGTGCATTATCTCCTACTGAATATAACATAATATCTTCTTGTGAAACAGCTAAAGAAGTCTAGGATAGGTTGCACATCACCTATGAAGGAACCGATCGAGTGAAAGAAACCAGAATTAATATTCTGCTCGGCCAATACAAAGCCTTCAAGATGAAACCAGGAGAATCTATCACTGACATGTTTAGTCGTTTTACAGAAATCGTGAATGGTCTTGAGTATCAAGGTTAACCAATCTCTGGACCCATGAAGGTTAACAAACTGCTGCGTGGACTTTCCAAAGATTGGGATCACGTAAAGACCTCAATAAGGGAGACACAAAGGATCATGCCACTCTCTGTTGACAAATTGGTTGGCACTCTTCAATCTTATGAAGTGGAGCAAATAAATGAAGATGAATATCCCAAAGGTAAAAAATCTATTGCTTTAAAATCTAACGATGACTCTGATATTACAGATTCTGAAAACGATATGGACGATGAAGAGCTTGCTCTCATGATAAGAAAGTTCAGAAAACTGAACAAAAGGGGAAGAAGATTCAATTGGAAGAAACAAAGTTCTCAAAAGTCTCAAAACAAATCAGCAGAGGACGATGAATCCAATAAAGATGTGATTTGTTTTGAATGCAAGAAAAATGGACACATCAGACCCAAATGTCCCTTACTAAAGAAAAAGAAAGGAAAGTTAAGAAATACAGAAAGGCTCTCAAAGTAGAAACTTGGAGTGATACCGAATGCGAAGAGAGTGATGATGATTATGCCAATATTTGTCTAATGGCACAATCAGAATTAGATTTAGACTCGAGACGCACTCGCACTCACTGACAATGAAATCAAGGTAAGTAATTTAAAAATTCCTACTAAAGTCTCTAAATATATTGATGAACTGTGTCTTAATCTCAAAACCTCTCTCAAGAGGATTTCCGAACTAAAAAGGGAAAACTCTGCACTAAAGTAACAGGAGATTGTTTGGAAAGAAAAGGTCGAAAATTTAGATAAAAGTGTTATTACCTTGAAAGAAAATGCAGACTCTCTTTCTAAAGAAAATGCACTTTTGAAAAATGATATTTCAAGCATCTCAAAAAGGTTTTCTATAGGATCTCGAGAAATTGGAAAAGATTCTTTCAGCGCAAAGACCTTACTTTAACAAATCGGGCTTGGGAATGACTCAAGCTGAAATCATTCCTCTAATTGATTTTCCAAAAGTAAAGGAAAGAATCAAACAAAGACCTACAAAAGATTTTTATAGAAATCATTTTCAAAAAATCTTTGTAAAACCTGTAGGCCGTAGTACTCTTAAATGTTCTAAGTGTAATAACTTAGAACATTTTGAGAAAGAATGTCCTATGGTTTGGAAACTTGTTAAGAAGGCTTGGGCAAAGACCGTATATTGCACTAACTCCATTGGACCCAAGAAAGTATGGGTACCAAAGAAAGCTTGAGTTTCCTTTTTAAATGCAGGTCACTATCAAGAAAAAGTCAAATGGTACTTGGATAGTGGATGCTCAAGACATATGACAAGAGACTCAAGTTGTTTCATAAAGCTTATACAAGTTAATGGTGGAAAAGTTTCATTTGGAGGAAATATTAAAGGCAAAATTGTCGGATGCGGAACAGTAAAGATTGGAAGCCTCACAATCAGCAATGTTTCCTTAGTGGAAGGACTCAACTACAACTTGTTGAGCATCAGCCAACTGTGCGACACAGGTTTCAAATCAACTTTCAAGAAGGAATATGTTCAAGAACCAGTAAAGACTCCTCTCAGACTTTCACGGAACGAAGACATGGGAACATCTATCTTTTGGATATCAAACCAGAAAAATCCCAATGTCTAATTTCAATTCAAGAGGAAGCTAATCTCTAGTATAGAAAACTTGGCCACATCAACATGAAGCAAATAGCCAAGATCTCTCGCAAAGAAGCTTGTTCGTGGACTACCCAACCTGACATACCAAAAATCCAATCTATGCACACCTTGCGTGTTGGGAAAATAGGTTAGAAGTTCTTTCAAACCAATAAATCAAGTTTCCACTAATCGTGTGCTGCAGCTCTTGCATATGGATCTCTTTGGACCAACCAGAACTCAAAGCATTGGTGGTAAGAAATATTGCCTAGTAATAGTGGATGATTATTCACGATTTACTTGGGTATATATCTTGGCAAGTAAGTCTGAAATTTTTTCTTATTTCATAAAGTTTGCTAAGAAAGTACAAAATGAGAAAGGGTATGTTATTTCATGTATACGGACAGATCATGGAGGTGAGTTTGAAAATCAAGATTTTACTAAATTCTGTGATGAATCTGGTTTTCAGCATGTGTTCTCCTCTCCATACACTCCAGAACAGAATAGAGTTGTGGAAAGGAAGAATAGATCGTTGCATGAAATGGCTAGAACTCTTTTAATTGAAAGCAACATTTCTTCTCGTTTTTGGGCTGAAGTAGTTTCTACAGCATGTTATATTATTAATAGAGTCTTCCTAAGGCTTATTTTGCAGAAAACTCCTTATAAGTTGTTCAAAGGAAAGAAGCCAATTGTTTCCTATTTTCATGTGTTTGGATGTAATGTTTTATATTGAAAAATGCAAATAATCGAATTAGTAAGTTTAAAGAAAAATCAGACGAAGATATCTTCCTTGGATATTCAACCACCAGCAAAGGTTACAGAGTTTATAACAAAAAAAAAACTCAATCGGTGGAGGAATCAATGAATGTCAAATTTCAAGACTTCATACAAATTCAATCGATCCAGACTCAACTTGAAGAATCTGAACCTGCTCTAGACTCTACAAAGTCTAAATCCCCAGAAGCAGCTCAGACTTCAGAAGACCAACAACGAACGATCGTTGAAGAATCAAATGAAGAAAAAGATCAGTTTGTCAGACAACCAGCAACTGGAAGCACAAGTCTTGTCATCCCAAAGAACTCATTACGCGGCAGCATTGATGAAGGGATTTGTACAAGATCTAAAAGGCATGAAGAGTCTAGCGATGTGGCTCTTATTTTTGAAATAGAACTCAAGAGCATAGAAGAAGCTTTAACTGATGAAAGCTGGATTGAAGTTATGCAAGAAGAACTCAGGCAATTCAGTATTAACGATGTCTGGGAATTGACTCCTAAACCAAAAGGTAAATCTGTTATTGGAGCCAAATGGGTTTTCAGGAACAAGATGGATGAAAAAGGAAAAGTTATAAGGAACAAAGCAAGACTCTGGCCAAAGAATATACGCAAGAAGAAGGGATAGACTATGATGAGACCTACACACCAAGCAGCAAGGTTAGAAGCAATTAGATTATTACTTGCTTTTGCTTGTTATAAAAATTTCAGATTATTCCAAATAGACGTCAAAAGTGCATTCCTAAATGGATTTATCCAAGAAGAAGTCTATGTGGAACAACCTCCCGGTTTTGAAGACCCAAGGAAACCGACTCATTCGAGATTCGAAAAATGCGCTATATGGTTTAAAGTAAGCACCTCAAGCTTGGTACGCAGGTTAAGTAAGTTTTTAATCCAAAATGGCTTTGTTAAAGGTAAAGTAGACACTACCTTGTTTATTAAAAGAGAAAGTAAAAACTTTTTACTTGTTCAAAACTATGTTGATGATATTATTTTTGGATCACCTAACGAAAATCTATTGAAGAAATTCTCTAAGTCTATGCAGGATGAATTCGAGATGAATATGATGGGTGAACTATCCTTCTTTCTTGGACTATAAGTAAAACAATTGAAGGAAAGAACTTTCATTCACCAAGAAAAATATGCTAAAGAACTTGTTTAAAAGTTCGGTTTGGAGAATTGCAAAAAGACTGATATACCAATGTCAAGTTCTTCGAAGCTGGACAAAGATGAAGGAGGAAAGAAAGTTGACCAGAAGCTATACAGGAGTATCATTGGTTCACTTCTTTATCTTACTGCCTCTAGACCTAACATTTTGTTTAGTGTTTGCATTTGTGCCAGATTTCAATCAGATCCCAAAGAATCTCATCTAAGTGCTGCAAAACGCATCATCAAATACGTTGCAACAACCTCTAATTTGGGTTTCTGGTATCCTAAAGAAGGAGACCTTACCCTCCTTGGATACTCAAACACAGACCTAGCAGGATGCAGAGTTGATAGAAAGAGCACCTTAGGCACTTGTCAATTGCTTGGTAATAGGACAGTATCTTGGTTTTCGAGGAAGCAAAGCACTGTAGCTCTTTCAACAGCAGAAGTATAGTATGTGGCTCTTGGAAGTTGTTGTTCTCAAATCTTGTGGATAAAACAACAGCTAAGAGACCTTGGAATCGAAGATTCATGCACTGAGATCAAATGTGACAACACCAGCGTGAATAATCTCACCAAGAATCCAATTCTTCATTCAAGAGCAAAGCATATAAAGATTCGATATCATTTTATTAGAGACCATGTTCAAAATGGAGAAGTATTGATTCAATTCATTGACTCAAAGAATCAGTTGGCGGACATTTTTACTAAGCCATTGGAGAAAAGTCAATTTGAGTCTATTTGATCTAGACTTAATTATCTTAAAGTCTGAAGAAGTTCAGACTTAGGGATAAAAGTCTAAAGATGCTCGACTAAGGAGATCAAGAATCACAACCGTAAGTTATTTCTGTTTTAGAAATTTATCTTTCGGATAAAATCTCGAAAAGGTACGTTCATCTATTAATTTGTAATTGATTAATGCTATCTTCCCAAGTTTTCGTAATTATAGCAATCATTCATTTTCGAAAAGAAGTTATCTTTTTTATAGTTATTTATTTTTCAAAAGGCAGTTATTTTTTTGAAAAGGCATTTTCTATTTTTCCTTTTACGGTGTTTCGTATACCCCGTTTCGATCGCCTTATATACTGATTGTCTTCTTCACAAACCCTAGAAGCACAGAACATCACTTTCTCAATTTTACTCTCTAGTTTAATCTTCAAAGTTTTCATCTTTCTCACGAATCGAGTTTGGAATCTCTCAAAGACTGTGAGAATGTCTTTCCAAAGGAAGTCTTCAAGGATCGCAAGCAGGGGACCACAGCATATGCATGAGGGTCCTATGCATTTTGACCTCACCGAGGAAGAAGAATCTCCAAGGCAACAGCAAAGCCCACAACATTCTCAATCGTGTCATTCTCCTCAGGCTAGACCACAGAATGTTCAGCAACAACAAGTGGAGGAAGAAATCATTGAGGATGCCAAACCTGTAAGGACTCTAAAGCCTGCTTTTACCTTCAAACTCTACTCTGCCTTAAAGGAATGAGGTTCTGCATTGAACTTTTGATAAATTTTTGAAAGAAAAAGGGTACAGAAATGAAACCCACTTTTTGCGAATGATGGAACGTTTGGGAATCGCTCCTGCGGGCTCGGTAGAAAGAGCTTTTGCGAATATCCCAAGTGATCCACCTGTTGGAGGAATTAGTCAACCTGATGGAAATGATGATGACAAGTTGTTCACTCATTTTAAGCCTAGAATGGGTGTTGTCGCGAATAATGAAGCAAAAGGATAGATCTATTTCGTTTTGAGGAACACAAGCGACTTTATTCTAAGTTGCTGAAGCGAGGGGTGATGAACCCAAGGAGTGTGGACTTTGATTTTCTCGACTCTCTGAATGTGAATTTGCAAGAGAAATTTGCTTTACTTCAACTTGACCAATTTTGCTCTGAGACGACAGTGGCTCATCCAGAACTTACTGTGTATTTCTATTCAAATTTGAGTTTTTTGGATGCGAATAGATTCTCTTTCAGTGTTAGAGATCAAGACTATGTAGTTGATATGGACACTCTAGCTGATGTGATTGGAGTAGAAAAAGGGAGTTCCAATTAATTGGTGTGTCTATTGGTCGTGCAATGGTAGAGCTTGTTTGGGATGGAATGGCAGAAGGTCGAATTTCATACTTGAAGATGAATGCCTCAAATGTCTTGCTTCACAAGATTGTGATCAATTGTCTTAGACCCAAATCGACCTCGAAGACTGACGTCTCTAATTCAGAAGCAAAGCTAATGTATGCTATCAACGCTGGTAAAAAGTTCTCTCTACCACACACTATCATGTTTCACATGTACAGATCGATGGTGAAGGACAAAGGCTAACTTCCTTATTTAGCACTTGTTACTAAGTTGTTCAGACATCTTAATATTCAGCCTCCCAAAACTCTGTGTGTTCGAACCTGTGATCAAATGGTGGTGGGATTGAAGATGGTTTCCAAAATGCGTCTGAAGGAGCTGAACAAGGCTTTAGAGTGATTTAAGGAGAAAACCCATGTCAAGACTCACCAAGTCTCTATGGCTGCAAAACGGAAAGGGAAGGAGCCTATGACAGCTCCATCCAAGAAAAGAAGAGCACTCATCTTGCAGGATGAAGAAGATGAGGAAGATGTTACCATTTCAGCTCTTGCCTTAAGGAACCTTCTGCATTTTGTTCTAGAGACAGAGGAGAGAGAGGATTAAGACAGAGAAGAGACAGAGCAGAGGAATGAAGAAAGGGAATCGATGAGGAAAGAAGCAGAGGAAGAAAGAACTCCAGAAGAAGAGGAACGAAGAGAACATGAGCATCATGTCACTGAAGATGAGACAGAGCATGAAGAGTACTTCTCTCCACTTGAAGGCACTGAAACAGGGGGAGCTGCTGAGAAAAGAGGTACTTCTTCAATTGCTTTTACTAGTGAAGATGTTAGCCGTTCACTTGCAGATCCAGAAGATGTATATGCCTCTCAATTTCCTAAGGAATGTCATGAGGTTTCATCTCCGAATCTGGGTGTTCATACTGAAATGCCATCATCTGCAAATACTCCTCAAACTGATCATGCTGAAGTAAGCACTCAGACTGACAACTCGGCAGACTTTCGTAGAGTGCTTGATGTTCTTATGGAAATGCGAGGACATATTTATGCCCTGGGATGCGAATTTCAGAATATGCAAAATGCCAGTCAAGCCTCTTTAGTTTCTTTGCATGATCAAATTCAGGCCCTTAATCTTCAAGTTCAAGCAACTGCCAAGGGTCAAGAAGTAGAACAACTGAAAGAGGATTTGAAAAAACTGGAAGAGACTCGTCCGGGCCAATGGGAGATTTCTAGCTTGTTCACATTCCAAAACAATCATAATTTTATTCTTTTTTCATCTCTACCTTTTTAATGTTGACAAAAAGGGGGAGAAACTGGGTGTAGATTTGACTTCTGTTTGATTTTTGTTTGACTTTACTTTTGTTTTGGTTGTTTGGTTGTGACTGGTTTGGATTTGGATTGTTTAATGCTTGCTTGCAGTATTTTTAAGCGTTGATGGTATTCATGGCAAAGATAGTTGTTTTTACAGGACTAACTCATTTCCTGTGAATGCAGATTCGATACTATCTTTATCCTAATCCATTTATCTTTTATGAGATATCTATGTTTGCTTAAGTATTGTCTTGCAGGTCATAAGTATCCAAATCTGTAGGAAAATTTTGTCACCATCAAAAAGGGGGAGATTGTTGGAGAAAACTTCCTTATTTGTTTTGAAGCTGACAAAACGTTTCCATTAGTCTAGTCTGAAGACTTGCAGACTCTATCGTCAAAGTCTGAAGACCGCCAGATCACTAGACTTAAGATTTAAAGTCTACCCTCATTGACATTTTCTAGACTGTCGAAGAAGACTTATCCAGAATCGAGTATTTCTTTAAGGATTTTATTCGAGCGGTTGAAGAAGATCTCTCGGCTGGAGATAGCATCTTAAGATTTATTATTCATTTTGAATTTAATTCGGGTAATTTGGATCTGTTGATTGGCGAAGTATACTTGGAAGGTTCTACTTATGGAAACATAGATCCTGATTGTATGGGCGAGCAAGATTGGTGGGCTATCATCACATTCCTTAAGTAACTCGAGATCTCCCTAATTGATTCTGTCCAACGGGTAGATTGGGAGAACTCCTTTGGAAGGTGCCAACGGTTATGAAGGCATGGAGGAGTATATAAGGAAGATGCTCTAGTTATTTGAGTGTGTGCGCAATAGATAAATTCCAAATTCTGAAGCTCCTTGTTCTTTGTTGATTCAATTGT